>NC_041399.2:59193101-59285601 GCF_900747795.2 Erpetoichthys calabaricus | reverse complement strand
ATGCTGAAAGTAACTCATACTTGAGATTCAATATAATTATGGTTAAGCCAGAGGCAGTCTCTGCTTTACAGCATTAACTCAGAATAACACTGAGGACTGTATCCTGCTTCCATGTAGTGGATAAATTAACATTATTCTGCAAAACATCATGAATATTTTGATATGTTTTGCCACTCCTCAATATTCATGAGTGGGGCAGAGCCTTTAATCAAAACACAATGGTGTGTAAACAGGCTGTAAAGCCAATTTTAGAACAAACTGAAACTAAACCCATAGTTAAATTGATCAAACAATAATGATGTCAATGTGAATTGTTCATCAAATGATAATAAAACTGACTGAAATGGTACTGTACGATCAAACTCCTGTCATATGCCTGGTGAATTCGGTCACATGAGAGTTCACCAATGTACAAATATGTGCATGGTAAAATTGCAAAATGATTGTGTTCTAGTAGAAAAACAAGAAAGATGTTAGTCCCCCGAGCACTATTCATAATGTACCAACCATCATTTGTTTCAGTGGAAATGTGAAAGTCACTGAGCCTTGAGCTGTGGTAGCCTACAACAGCACAAGGTGTGCATCAATCATATAGATCAGGCACTGACATTCTACCTACTCATGCTCAAGCAACAGAAAAACAATAAGAGAAGTATGTAAAGAAACATACTTGTGCTGTCCCGAGTGCAACATCAGGCGGTGCATTGGTGACTGTTTCATAACATATTACACAAAGGATGGGCACTGCACCAGTAAAGCAGTGGGCACTAGCCATACCGTTCCTACTGCATTTATTTTGATGTTTACATGTTTCTGTTACATGTAATAACATTTTTCTTGATGAAAAAAAAACCACCCTTTTTGATCTGTTTTTCCAGGGGTAAATATAACAATAAGCATGCTACAAAGACTGAGTGAAGATAACTGAAATAATTCCGCTTTCTGCACTTTACATTTACCAGAGTCTAAACAGAAACTTAACATCAGGTTCATTTATAACTCCAGCACTAATTTCTGCAATCACACTAAATATTAAGTTACTCACATGTTTTTGATTTTTACTTTCTTGTATGCAAAGAATAGAGAAAGTGTAGTAATCATGAAAAAATTTGACCTTGACATTTCGATGAATCTTGACATTTTAGACCACCCTGAGTCCAAAAATTATGGAATTATGTCTCTGTGTGTGTGTGTAAACATGATAATTCAAAAACGCAACGAGATAAATGGATGAAATTTGGCATGTGGTTGTTACATCAGAATTGTATATCTGTATTAACTTTTGGGCCAAATCCATCAACTGGAAGTGGTACTTTACTTGAACACATACTCGATTTTTTTTTTATTCATACAGCTGTAGGGTCAACTTTATATTTATAATAATTGTTCAATATATTATTTATCTGATTTGACTTGTTGTTGATAGTTCTTTAATGTAGATCTCTCTATTATAAAAAAAAACTATATAAAAAAAAAACGAGACAAGACTTTTTTTCCTGCGACAAGACGTGATCTTTTGAAGAGAGACAGAAATCACATCCCGCGAGACTGTCAAGTCACACCCTACTTATAACCATTTTCAGACAAGACCACGGTCATCTAACCTCTCAGTTGTTGGAATGCTTTTGGCAGACACACTTCCGGTGCTCTCAGCTCTTAAAAACTTTATACGTTTTAGATGACACATCAACGAATAAGTGAAGAAGTAAGAGCAGCGCATCGAAAAGAGACCCAAAAGCGTTGGAGAGAAAAGAATGCAAAAAAGAAAGCAAAAAAGTACAAAAATAATCTATGTGCAAATTCTGAAAATAAGGAAAATAATAATCAGCCCGCAATACTAGACTTTGTGCCAAGAGATTTAACCACGCCTGGGGCTGGAAGAAGACAAAGTAGAATGTTGTACAGGATTCAAAAACGTTGGCGTGATACACATGCAGAGCAGGCTAGAGATGATGGAAGTAGGAAAATTCGAAAGTCTCAAAAAAATGATAGGAAAGATCGCATTAGCACAAACAAACGGAAAATATTACTTGGTGAAATAATGGAACAGCGAAAAGAGATTGACAAAGCAGTGAAACAAAAGGACAGCTGCTGTACAGGCTTTTAAACATTTGAAGTGCTACACAAAATGCAGATCACATGGCACGGCACCAGCAGCAAGCCAGCAGCTGATCAAGTGAAGACGAGGTTAAAAAAAAAAGAATTTGTTTCCCATTGTATCACCATTTAAGAGGGGTTTCGAAGGAGCGACCACATCTCCTTGGGGTGCGTTCAGCCCCTCTCTTCACAATGGCACATAGCGCTGGTGGGAGGAAGGGGTTGGCGAGCGTAGCAAGCAAGGGGCAAAGCCACCTAGTAATTTAAAAATATAATCATTGTCTTGTAGTTTACTCCTCACATATCCATCTCCATATCTGAGTACACAAGAAAGTCTAGGAGAGACCACTTCCGATTTTTTTTCTTTATATTGTGCAATTAATGGAAAAATAAAGAATACAGAATATACCACTAGTCCTTGCAACCAGTGTGAAAAGCATTTTGTTCTTTTGAAGGCTGCAGATAACTGGCACAGTCTATATGATAGCTGCAGGACAGACACAGTGCCTCGAAAAAGTATTCACCTCCCTGAAAGTGTTCACATTTTATTATTATAGAACTTTGAGTCACAGTGAATTTAGTTTGTCTTTTTTGCCACTGCTGAACAGAGCAATGTTAAATTGAAAAAAGATCTCTGCAAAGTGGTCTGAATGAATTAAAATAATTGATTGTAGATGCACCTTTGGCAGTCCTGACTGCCTTGCTTCTGCATGCACAGATCTTTCTCCCTCTATCAGTTGTAAACATCTGCACAGTGTTATTTATTTATTTCTTCTTTACAAAACTGCTTAAGCTCTGTCAGGTTGTGCAGGAATCCTGAGTGAGATCTGGCCTTGACTCTGCTACTCCAGGACTTTAAAATTGTCGTTTTTAAGCAATTTTCTTTTTTTGGCATTATGTTTGGGGTTGCTTTCTTGTTGGAAAACAAAACTGCCATGATGAAGGGTTATTGCAAACTTCATCAGGTTTTCTTCAGGACGTCAGGAGAATCATCCCCACATCATGAGGCTGCCACTACCATGCTTCACGGTGGTGATGATCTCCTTTTGATTATTTGCAGTATTTAAATATGGTGTTTAGTCTGATGACGAAAAGGTTGTTTTTCTGTCTTTTCAGACCTTAGAACCTAAATTTCTCCTACGTGCCTTATTTTCAAACTGTAGCCAAGGTATTGTGTGCATTTTTCACAGTGGCTTTGTCTTTGCCACTCTCCCATAAAGCACTGGTGAAACATCTGAGCAACAGGTGTTGTATGCACAGTCACTCCAATAACAGTCACTGTAACTTTTAACTCCTTCAGAGATCTTATAGGTCTCTTGATGGCCTCCACTCTAGACTCCTTCTTGCACAATCACTCAGTTCTTGTGGCCAGCCTGCTCTAGGCAGATTTCTAGCTATGCCATACCCTTTCCATTACTTAATGATTGATTTAACTGGACTCCGAGGGATATTCAGTAACTTGGAAATTTTCTTGATTCCATAACATTACTTATTCATATACAATTATCTAATCATCCTTTCACGGAGGTTCTTGGAGTGTTCTTTTGTCTTTATTGTGTAGGTTAGGCCATTAAACTAACACCACAGGTTGGATCTTCCAGACTTTGGTGCTTTTAAACTAGAATCAATTGAAACCCCTCAACTACTTCCAAGAGGGTGAACACTTTTCATAGGCACTTTAGGCTTTAACAAGAAAACAATTTCATTATCATAATACAACATATAATTAAAGAAGTAATCATGAAACCACTAACATACCTAATAGAATATAATTGCACATGTAATTGCAGAATTTATATTAAGGTGGAAGAATAATAAGAAATAACATGTTTTACAGTCACAATAAAAGAAGGTGACAACTTGCAGCATTCAGTTGACTAAACAAAGAAACAATTAATTATTATGAAATCAACTGTAAAAATAGTTTATAAACATTACATTTTATCCATCCATCAGCCCATTGCCTAAACATACTCAAATGTTTGAAATACAAGCTTATGAATTTTAAGAAGTTTAGTTCCCCTCAAAACAGGTATTTACACAGAGATACAGTATCTAGGTACTGTTTCTGTTCTCTATTGTAAGAGACAAATAATTTTATATCCAAAAAATGCAAAATGTGTAGACCTTAAATTAGTTAACCTATTAACAGACTACATCCATCCATCCATTTGCTAAACTGATTTATCCAGATCAGGGTTGCATGTAAGCTTGATGCAATCCCGGCAAGCACCAGGCATTAACAACAGGACGCTACCCCTTCACAGGGTGAACACAAACAAGGGGCCAATTTACCATCAGCAGCCCACTTAACCCTTGAGGAAACTGAGGCATCCAAAGGAAACCCATGTGAACACAAGGAGAACATATAAGCTCCACACAGGGACCACCCAGGACTTGGTCTCCTTGTTGAAAGGCAGCAGTGCTACACAGTGCCTTCCAACAGACTAAGTCATTTTATTAATTTCCCCATACTTGAATTACTAATATATATAGCAATGAAGTAACAGGAAATGTTTTCTTATGACAGGTCGTTTCATAACACTCCCTTATGTTTTAGCTAATTACTACTTGTTAGATGGTCCCTAGATTGGAGATAGAGCAGAAGATTAGACTATTGCTCACCTGCAAATGAGTTGCTGCATAAATGTTCAGGTAAATGTTGAGTCAAATTACAGTATTTCTATTTGTTACATTCAACTGCATTTAAATTATATACACTAAAACAAAAACATGACATGGTATAAGAAGTGGTGCAGCTGGAGCAAACAGAACACAGAAAATAATTGCTGCAAGGCAAAAATATATGCAGTACATTATGACCATGGCATCCCCCCAGTGGCGCACAACAAAACCCTAACTGTGCTGTGCACTGAAACTCTTTTAAAACAGGCAAGGGCAGTTGCCTCACAGGCTCACTGCGTAATGTGTCTGTCACCCGATGGTTGATGCGGGGAACTTACATGGCCTCGCTCTCTTTCTGTCTTCTCTCCTTCAGAATGAGCTTGCTCCAGCCACTGTTTCTCAGCTGCTAAACCTACCTGACGAGGAAGGCTATCTGTTATTTTAATATGAAGAAAGTAGTTAATGCAGAACGACTGACAACATCACTGCTTGCTTGTTGTGGTTTTGTGTGATGAAGTGATAGTTCTCATTTCAATAAATGTTGAGACTGTTCCTGTCTTCCATCCATCCATCCATCCATCCATCCATCCATTGTCTCCCGCTTATCCGAGGTCGGGTCGCGGGGGCAGCAGCTTGAGCAGAGATGCCCAGACTTCCCTCTCCCCGGCCACTTCTTCTAGCTCTTCCGGGAGAATCCCGAGGCGTTCCCAGGCCAGCCGAGAGACATAGTCCCTCCAGCGTGTCCTGGGTCTTCCCCGGGGCCTCCTCCCGGTTAGACGTGCCCGGAACACCTCACCAGGGAGGCGTCCAGGAGGCATCCTGATCAGATGCCCGAGCCACCTCATCTGACTCCTCTCAATGCGGAGGAGCAGCGGCTCTACTCTGAGCCCCTCCCGGATGACTGAGCTTCTCACCCTATCTTTAAGGGAAAGCCCAGACACCCTGCGGAGGAAACTCATTTCAGCCGCTTGTATTTGCGATTGCGTTCTTTCGGTCACTACCCATAGCTCATGACCATAGGTGAGGGTAGAAACATAGATCGACTGGTAAATTGAGAGCTTCGCCTTGCGGCTCAGCTCCTTTTTCACCACGACAGACCGATGCAGCGCCTGCATTACTGCGGATGCTGCACCGATCCGCCTGTCGAACTCACGCTCCATTCTTCCCTCACTCGTGAACAAGACCCCGAGATACTTGAACTCCTCCACTTGGGGCAGGATCTCACTACCATGTTCCTGTCTTCACTACAATAATGCTGATTTTTTTGAAAACCTGGGCTCACCTCCTTTTCTCTTGTGCTAATTGGTAACTATAATATATATATATATATATATATTGAAAGGTTTCTAAACTCTTCTGGGACACACTGAAGAGCGTCCCAAAGCATGATCGCTGTGTCTGTGGAAGACAACATATCATTTGCCAGTTACAACTGCAGGCTCCCAGCAGTGTAGCAGCTCGCAGCAAAAGCAAATCCAACCTGATTGTGTTTGCGCTATAAGTGCCTGTTGTTGATGGGTGATGCAAGAAACATTATAAATGCAGGGAGAAGTATTACTTGGCCACGACCCTGCCTGATTGCTGTGTCTGTGTGTAGGAGAGTGGTAGCTCCCTCTGCAATAAATAACCCTGCTGTTCCTGTTTCAAGCTGAATAAAGCTGGTTTGCTAAAGTACTGAGACTCAGCTTTGTGTTTTGGGGTGCAAGACAGTGACTCGTGTCACTCATATATATATATATATATATATATATATATATATATATATATATATATATATATATATATATATATATATGGTTGAAATAGTTTACTGTCAAATAAATGCAAAGAGTATTGGGCATCTACATGCTGTCAAATAAACGAACCACACGCCGTGGCGCAACGTTAGGGGCATCGCCTCTGCCGCTGACGTCCGAGGTTCGATTCCCGAGAGGGAGTGCAGTAGAGTGTGTACGCCTGATGAGCCCAGAATGAGGGCGAAACACGTGTCGCGTACTCTTTGCATTTATTTGACAGTAAACTATTTCAACCATTCTATGATCTGCTCCTCACAAACTGAGGGCACTGTGGCGGATGTTAGCAGATTGCTGGCCAACCACAAGCGTTACCTGGTAGGTAACCACCCATACAATCAGATTGTGACACAGACTTCGAATGCCGTGAATATATATATATATATATATATATATATATATATATATATATATATATATATATATATATATATATATATATATATAGTAAAGAGACAAAAGACAAGAAAAAGGTTTGGGGTTCTACCCTGTATATTCAAAGCTCTATGGAAACAAAGCAGTGAATCAATCAAACTCACTCCAGCCAAGTAATCTCTTCAGACTGTGTCCAAGACGGGACTGATTAGTGAGGGAAAATGGCTGGTTTTCATAGCTGCTGAGTAGGAAGGCGTGTGTCCAAGGGGCTGGAGCCACAAGTGAGGTCAATGGTAGGGTGGGTTCTGGAAGCAGAGGTGCAGTTAGGCAGGCTTCTATTGGGAGGATCTGGATGAAAGAGAAAAAAGGCATTAGTGCACTCAGTCAGCCCCTACTCTGGCTTACCATGTTCAGCCAAGCCCATTGACAGCCTCCCATGCACTTGTGACTATATATAAAAAAATATTAAAATCATACACATACGAGTCAGGAAGTCCAGTTAATGTTCACGTCAAACAAAAGAATGGGGGAAAAATGTAATCTCAATGATTTTAAACATAACATAATTGCTGATGCCGGACAGGCAGGCTTTAGTGTTTCTGTAATTGCTGATCTCCTAGGATTTTTGCGCACAGCAATCTCTAGAGATTACTCATTATTATGAATAAAACAAAAAAAACATCCACTGATTGGCATTTCTGTGGACCAAAATGCCTTGTTGATGAGTGAGATGAGAGGAGAATGGCCTAACAGGTTTGAGCTGACTGACAGAAAGACTGTGGTTACTCAGATAATCACTCTACAGCTGTGGTGAGCAGAAAAGCATCAGAAAGTGCAACACGTTGAACATTGAGGCTGATGGGCTAAAACAGGAAAAGACGATGTAGGGATCCACTTGTGTCAACCAAGAACTGAAAACTGAGGCTGACATGGTTACAGGTTCACCAAAACTGAACAGCAGAACACTGGAAAAATGTGGTCTAGCCTGATGATTCTCAAATTCTTATAAGGCACACGGATGGTAGGATCAGAATTTGTGCCAACAGCATGTAACCATACACCTAACTTTCCTTGTGTCAACAGTCCAGGCTGTTGGTGGTAGTGGTGGTGTAATGGTATGGGGAATGTTTTCTTGGCACACTTTGGACCTGTTATTATCAATCAATCAATCAATCACTACTTGAAGGACACAGCCTTTCTGGGTATTGTTGTTGACCATGTGAATCCATTTGTGGCCACAATTTACCCATCTTCTAATGAATACTTCCAGCACGATGATGTACCATATTGCAGCTGACTAAAAACCCATCTAAGATTCACACTGTGGATAGGACGGTGATTTATTTATTTTTCGTTGGGGATCCCAAGAACGCACCCAGCCTTGGCCCAACTCACACACACTCCCTCATAGAGACAAAAAAGCAACCAGTAATAAAACAGAAATTGATGAATATATTCAACAATAATAAATTAAATATAACTACACAAAATAAAATGATCCCACCCCACTTCCCTTTATGGTAATGTTATATATAAACTAGACGTGGAAGTGTGTGTATGTGTCTGTCCATCCCGGAAGTGAGAGGTAGAGTTGGGGTAAGGGCTCTACCTCCGAGGAAACACAAGTGAGGCCAGCATGTCGCCAAAGCGAAACCACCAAAGAAAGAGTCACTCACTTCGCGGCTAATACAGAAGCGAGGCAAGCACATCGGCAAAACAGTATCCCTTTTACTTTTCCTCCTTCTGCTAATACACAAGCAAGGCAAGCACACCAGCAAAAGGAAACCTCTGAAGAAAGACATTCGCTTAGCCGCTAATGCACAAACCATGCAAGCATGTCGGCAACACGAAACCTCCTAAGAGAGTGATGCCAAGAGTAGTTCCTTCCAATTACCTGACATCTCTACATTTCAATTTTTTTGATGACGATTTCAATACTTTCTAAACACAAATTCAACAATAACAAACAACTACCAAAAACCACACACAGTGAAGTCCATGTAAAATGTCAACTGATGAAATGAAATGATGGAGGTAGATGGTCCAGAGATCAGCACGCTGTATGTGAACGTAAAGATCAGTCCTACCAGTATTTCCTGATGAGATGATGATGTGTGAATGGGATCTGGAGCGCTCCTTTCTTCGGAGGACGACAACAAATCCTCAGACAGTCCTCATGCAGCAGGTGGACACCAGACATTCCATAAACCCAAAACAGGAGACAATCCAGGACAAAACAAGAATCCACTAGTAGTAAACAGGAAGGCAAACAGACAGGCAACTCCAGACACGAAACAACAAAAGACTTCTTTTTTTCTCTGTAGAACTGGCCTCCTTTTAAATCTTGCGCCGACCTCATTGTCCCTAGCAGCCCGTCAACAGACGACCAATCAGAGCCACTGCTGGGAGTTGAAGTTTCATTACCCAGTAGTGGCGCTACAATGTCAGAAAGCAAATCATTTTAAATTGTTTTTGTGAATATGACAAAGAGTTCAATGTTCTTCAGTGGCCTTTATAGTTACCGGACCTGAATCTAACTGAACACCTTTGGGATGTGGTAGAACAGGAGATTCGCTACCTGAACGTGTAGCTGATAAATCTGCAGAAATTGTGGGATGCAATCAAGTCAACATGAACTAGAATGCTACAACAAATTGAGGCTGCTTGTAAAGGAAAAAGAGGTCCTACTCAGTATTACTGCAGTGATCCTAAAAATGTGCTCAATTCATGTATACAAAGGCACACACTCATACGTATTACAATATCAATGGGCTAGGAGCTGAACTACTGCAAAAGCATGTGGAAACACACAAGCTAGCATCAACTGGAGTAGAGATAAGATACTGTATGTGCAAAGAAAGAAGGAACTATTGAACATTACGTTCACCTGTAAAGGGTTTCAACAAATTGTGTTGTGCCTATTTAAAAAACCTTGCAATGACTGCCCATCACATATTCAATGCATGGTGATTATACAGGTACTGTATAATCTGTATATAACATTTCTTTCAGGCAGACATATTGCATGTTTGAGGCTGACTAACTGTCAAGAGCAGTAGATGAAAAATACAAACACAAAGGGAAGATCTCAGAGACATTAATAACATAACATTTTATGAGCAATGCCATTGTCAAACAAGAAAGCACAGCTACTCATGCAAGAGAGAGGAAGAGATGAAGGAATGCAGAAGCTTTCCTTCAAGGGTGACTACAAGGCAAGCATAACTATAGCCGCAAGTGAGTGAGCACTTAAAGAATTGGACACAACTTTAGTAAATAGAATCATATATAAAGGGAGGAATATTGTGATACCATTGCCATTATGGAAGCAAATGCCACGAAATATTCATGAATAACAAAGTGCAAGAAAAGGACATGAGAGGTAATGTTCTGGGCCTAAAATTAATGAAGATATAACTAATGACGTACACCAATGTACAGTATGCTTCAAATAAAGACCCGCTGAGCCTTTCAAACCTCATCCAGTACCATAAAGGATATATAAAGCAGGTATAGATTATTTGTGTCTTATGATTAAAAATGTTTTTATAGTTTTCTGCCTATCTTGAAATGTATGCATTAAATAGTACAAACAGTGATGTAATAATAAAATGTTTGAAAGCTGTTTACTGATATGGAGAGCCAAATGAGGTCTTCAGTAACAATGAATAATAGTTTGTAAGTGTTTTGTTTCAAACGTTTTGCAAGAGAATGGAATTTAATACACTTCACATCAGGTCCAAACTTTCATACATCTAACAGACTTGTATAAAGTTACAACAATTAAACATCTAATGAAGAAATCCAATGAGAGTGCAGGTTATCTCCATAACATAACATAACATAGTATGTGCGTCTTGGGAACTGCACATCTGACATTGTGGTCAGCAACACAGGAGCGCCACAGGGGACTGTACTTTCTCCGGTCCTGTTCAGCCTATATACATCAGACTTCCAATACAACTCGGAGTCCTGCCATGTGCAAAAGTTCGCTGATGACACTGCTATCGTGGGCTGCATCAGGAGTGGGCTGGAGGAGGAGTATAGGGACCAAATCAATGACTTAGTTAAATGGTGCGACTCAAACCACCTACGCCTGAACACCAGCAAAACCAAGGAGCTGGTGGTGGATTTTAGGAGGCCCAGACCCCTCATGGACCCTGTGATCATCAAAGGTGACTGTGTGCAGAGGGTGCAGACCTATCAATTATGGAGAATCCACTGCATCCACTAAACAGTGTCATCTCCAGACAGAAGAGCAGCTTCAGCGACAGACTGCTGTCACTGTCCTGCTCCACTGACAGATTGAGGAGATCGTTCCTCCCCCAAACTATGCGACTGTTCAATTCCACCCGGGGGGGTAAACGTTAAAGTTTAACATTATACAAAGTTATTGTCTGTTTTTTACCTGCATTATTATCAATCTTTAATTTAATATTGTTTATTGTATCAGTATGCTGCTGCTGGAGAATGTGAATTTCCCCTTGGGATTAATAAAGTATCTATCTATCTATCTATCTATCTATCTATCTATCTATCTGTCTATCTATCTATCTATCTATCTATCTATCTATCTATCTATCTATCTATCTATCTATCTATCTATCTGAGCCTTCTTGTATAAATGGTGCATACACACAACAATATTGCATATTGAGATGTATAAAAACTAAAGTTGGCATAATGCTACACACATTTTCACGGCAGCCTAAGACCATGTGTACGCAAGTTTCTGCTAAACAGGTGGCTCCCAGCATCAAAGCAGGGCTACTGTTTCTGTGTGGTTTCCCTTTGTTTTTTATATTTGCATCCATGATGCAGGCTTTATCAAATACACCGAAATTAACTACATATTATTTACAAATTTAAAGCACTTGATTGTAATCATTCTGTAACAATATAATGGTGCACAGAATGGCCAAACTATTCCAACTACCATGACATGCTTTAGCGTTGTTAGAAAACATCTGAAATGGAAGAATTAGAAGAGAGAGCATATAGAGATCATACTGACTTCTTGTCCTGTGATGATGACTGGCTTCGAAGTTGATTTTGATTTCCAAGAGCTATCCTCTTGGAGCTATGTGCTGAACTAGGGTCAGCTTTACAAAGGCAGACTTTGAGGACTTGTGCCCTACCTGCTCCTTTGCAAGTTTTATCCAGGCTCAGGAGCTTTTTAATAGCTAAGTTTCCATCCAGTTTTTTGCGACGTTTTGTTATCGACAAACAGAATATACGTAAAAAAAATGTGCGAAATTTGCTGTCTCCAGCCTGTTTCCATCAAACTGGCTTTTTATCGATAAAATGGTGTGCGTGATGACGTCATCCCCCCCCCAAAACGAACTGTCGCATAACTTTTGTTGTATCGCGAAAAAAAATCTGCCCTTGAGCCGTTTCCATACATAATTTTGTGTATGTCGCAAATTATCTACCTTTTGTTTTCCACGTTACACCCCCTCCACTAAACAAAGAAATGGAGAGATTATTCAGACAGTTTTTTGAAATTTGCCAGCTTACTGTTATTTCAGTTTCACAAATAATTGGAATTGTACATAATATCCGAAGACGACAGCAGAATGAAGCAGTTGCTTGTCTGAATAGCCCTAGAGCTCGAAGAAAGTACCCCAGTGCGACGAAACCCACAGGTATGGGAGAGACGATGGAATAAGACCTTCTGGGAGGAGGTGGTGGAGAGACACTTAACAGAAAATCTCTGGCTGCAACATTTTAGAATGACACGGCCGACGTTTGACATGTTGTGTGGATTCATCAGTCCTGATGTTGCGCCCATCACAGGTTGCCACCGACCACCGGTTCCAACCCAAAAGCGGATTGCCATCGCCCTTTACAAGCTGGCAACCTGCGCCGAGTATAGAGTAGTTGGAGAAACTTTCGTGGTTAGTAAAACTACCGTCCATCGATGTGTATATGCTGTGTGCACCGCTATTAAAGAAAAATTAATGCGGCGTTATATCAGACTTCCGACTGTAACGGAGGCCAATGAAATTGCATACCGCAATCCCTTGGTGCATCTTGTGCCACAGATTTACGGTGCACTGGATGGCACGCATGTGCCTATTCTTCCCCCGACGGAAGGCTACCGCGATTACATTAATCGCAAAGGGTGGCCATCTATTGTTCTCCAGGCCCTTGTTGATGACAGGTGCATGATACGAGACATTTGCGTTGGCACTCCTGGAAGTGCCCATGATGCAGCTGTGTTTGCAGCATCGGATCTGTACAGGTGAGCCTACATTTCAACATCCCTTCACAGTGCGATAACAACTGAATTAACCTGCTTCCCTTAAGGTTTTTAATTAAAACTGAAATTTGAATTAATACAAAATAACGACGTTTAATCAAAAAAAAAACTCTCTTCATCAGACCATGCGAGCCGCTCCGCCATTCTCGTTTTGATTGCACGTGATGAAAATGTGACACATTTATTTGCGTTAAAGCCCTTTTTTCCGACAAAAACTGTTTCCAATGTAGTTTTTGCGACATCTGAAGTATCGACATGGAATTTATGCGCTAAAGTTAAACGGAAAAATATTATGTCGACATGTACAACATTTCATCGATAATTAGCATTTCCATCAGCTATATCGGTAAAAAATTTGAAGCGCTAAATATTTTTTCGCAAAAACTCCTTGGATGGAAACCTGGCTAATGTGAACTGGTTGACCGATTGGGTATTTCTGAGTCATCACGGAATCTCGCCATGCCAGCTGTATGGAATGGTATTATGTGCTTATCATCCAGATATATAAGATTTTCTTACACTGTAACTGAATAGACAAACATCAAAGCGCAGCAAGGTCCGGTTTTCCAAATGTAATTGGAGTGATCAAACGCACGCACATTGCTATAATGGCACCTTCAGAGAATCAATTTGATTATGTAAATAGAAAGCATTTCCACTCTATTAATGAGAAAATTATCTGTGATACAAAAATGTGTCTCATTAATGTTGTAGTGAGATGTATAAGTGTCTTGCTAATAACTTCAGCAGTTTGCTGCTCAAACAATGTGAGCCCCGAAATTCCACTACCTCCTCCAGTGGTACTGACACTCAGATAGTGGGCCGTGACTAACTTTTTCATGTTGACTTTGATATCTGACCACTTCTATTTTATTTTGGGCACTGTGTGACTTTCTGAAACTTTTGAGCGTCTCTGTTACGCTGATGCTGTGCCACTCCATCAATTTTCATTTGTTGCTTATACCACTGCTTAAGCTACTAGTATATTTATCCTTGCCTCCAATTCACTGAGCAAAACCTTCATTTTGCATTCGCTCAAATTCTTATTTTTTTACACGTGCTTTTGCCATTGTCTTTTAACAAAACACTGAACACAAGGGGCTATTTATATTGATTTGCATATTCAAATAGATGAATTTCTAGGAGGAGTTGGAGTGGGGCTGTAGATGTGTGCATGTAAGTTAAAATTCACGTTGATCGGGATTTATAAAGGGAAAGTGCATAGAACTTTGCATACACAGTTTTATGCATCTGGGTTTTTTTGTGAATATGCACATTTTTCTCCCTTAAAGATAGGGTGAGAAGCTCAGTCATCCGGGAGGGGCTCAGAGTAGAGCCGCTGCTCCTCCGCATCGAGAGGAGTCAGATGAGGTGGCTCGGGCATCTGATCAGGATGCCTCCTGGACGCCTCCCTGGGGAGGTGTTCCGGGTACGTCCAACCGGGAGGAGGCCCCGGGGAAGACCCAGGACACGCTGGAGGGACTATGTCTCCCGGCTGGCCTGGGAACGCCTCGGGATTCTCCCGGAAGAGCTAGAAGAAGTGGTCGGGGAGAGGGAAGTCTGGGCATCTCTGCTCAAGCTGCTGCCCCCGCGACCCGACCTCGGATAAGCGGGAGACAATGAATTCTATGGGAGGTGTTATACATGAGGCCCCTGGTGAGATTTGCCAGTACACATACTCATTAGAAGATGGTTATGATGAAAGTTACCACTGAAGGAAGGAAAATTAAGTGATAAAAAGAGAGGCAACTAGAAAAGCAAAAAGGTGTATTTTGATACAGGCATTAGGATCCTTCCATAACAGAAAATAGGAGAAATCAGAGTAAAGGAATTATTGACTCTGCACGGAATAGCTAAGAAGCAAGTACACCCAGGATGTTATATTATTGAAACAAAAGATGGACTAGTGCTTAGCTGAAATCGATGAAATATCATCCTAAAAATCATCACAATCCGAAATTTCAAAAGAAAGCAGCCAAACCACAGAATATTGCTGACCTGTAAATAATATACTTTCTAAATAATTCAGCAAAAGTTGACCTATATATATATATATATATATATATATATATATATATATATATATATATATATATATATATCTTTTACGTTTATTTGCGTTAAACTTTTATATAAACAAGAACTCGAAGAGCATAACATCGTGAGGGTCAGTTCACTGGTAGTTGTTGAAGTGCTTGGATGCAGAAGCACGCTGGTTAAACTGAACCTCATGTCATCTGCAGTGTTAATTAGGAGCATTTCTCTTAGGAATTACGTAGCTAGGAGAATTCCACAGACCAATATAAAAATTGAAAAAAAAATTTTTTTTTAAATGCAAATCGGATAGCGTGATTATACCGTATACTGTCTGCTACGAAGAAGCAGGTAATGTCTTCCTTGGATTTCTGTTTTCTCGCACGGATAGCTGCGTTCAGATGCCCACTTTACACGCACGTTTGTGTGTGAGTGTGTGTGCATGTTGGTGTATGTGCGTGTGTGACTCAGTTTTTCCCTTTTGAAAGTTTATCGTCCCGTAAATATATAGGGTGTGTGGGTTTTCTGAAAATTGGGAATCGTTACTGGTAACTTGTGATCTTCAACAGAAATGAAGAGTCAAAAAATAAACGGATGTTTTAGAATAAGGAAACATTTTTTGGATAAGGCAATATACATTTACGAACAACAAAAGCATAATAGACATATGGATCATGTTTCTTCTATTACATTAACAGTAATGCCTGCATTATTTTCCAGCAATTTGGCAAACTTGGAATCGAGCCTCCAGAAACACAGCCTGCCTTGGCTGTCCCAAGTCTGGGTGGGGATCAAAAACTCCATGAGACACCTTTGGGCGCCGCACTTTAATCACGATTTAAGATTCAGTCTGAGCACGACGTTGAATATACCTGCACTTTAAAAGTAAATCTTACCTACCTGGTATTTACCGTCATGTCTCTCCTTCAAGCTGTGAACAATGGATTCATGTTTATCGTTTTGCAGACGGTGAGTATTGGGTAATGAATAGTGTTCGATCAGTTAGATTTAATCCTGCCTAAGACATGTCTAACAGATACCGCAGTGAGTGTACTGTTGAGTGCGTTGTGGTTGATTAGGGATCCTCACGGTATGGTACCATGTCATCCTTTTACTGGACTATAACAGACTTAGTCATATTACTCTGTGATGCACGATATATAAAAGAAACGATTGTTGTTAGTAGGGGATTCAAACAGCATACTGTCATACGGCGAACTATGTGCGATAACGCTATAGAAATACCTGTAAGAAATGAAAGCTTTCAAACAATTTAGTCAATATCTGTAAAGAGATGAGCTTCAGTTGTGCACAGAGATGCAAATCTAATAAAATGTACTACATTAACTTAGCGAGCTGGGAGTGGAAATGAAAGTGAAAATAAGTTTATTGCGAATCTGTCACTGGGTGATAGATGAATATTTGCCAAAATATTTTTTTCCAAGCTAAAGGGAAATCGTCTGCAGCAGGTTAACAAAATTATGAATTATTTTGTATTCAAATGTTTCTTACAGCCGAAATAGCTGCTGTATTCTGTTAACCGCAATAAAGCACCGAAATGTGCGTCGCGTTTGAATGGACGTTTCAACATCAAGTCATTCAGCTATTAAATCTAAGCGGTGGAGCGACGTTCCTGGATCCCGATTGCAAATCCTGATAACATTTTTTTTTTTTTACAGTTAAAGATATTTCACACATTTGCAAGCGTTTTCTGTGGACGTCTTAGAAAGTAAGTTTAACATATAAAGCCCGGACCAATAGTATCTCTGATGCACGTATATTTAAAGCATTATGAGAGATTCTGAAGCAGGCTCCGCTTTAAAGGAGACGCAGCGTGTTTCTCGCTGTGTTGCAACTGCATATATAAACTAACGTGAACCTGGTGTCTTCAGTATGTGACAAAAACTCATATGTCACGCAGGCACTGGCCTCGTGTCACGTTAATGCCATCATTTTAAAATGTTAAGTTATGGCAGATGAAAACATGTAATTTAATAAAAACAATTATAAAAACAACAATAAAAACAACAAGCAATGTTAAAGGACACCTTTTTGACCTAATGATCAGATGTACTGTATGTTCATTCCCACAAGGGCTAAAGAGCAGCAACAATCGAGGCACACTTTGAATTATAGTAACCCAATTTTGCAAAATTATTAAAATGTAAAAAAAAATTAAATACATTTTTTTGTTTTAATTTCTTTAGTTGCATTCTGCTTTCACTTCCCCGCCCTGTGTTCTACATTGTTAAGCACCTGTTATGGAGTTTCAAAAAAGACCGTCAATTGGATTTCAAAAATTAGACACACACAGGATGCTAAAAATCCAAGTGTTTATAATTATAATGCATCATCCCCTCTCTCAAAAAATGCTGTTACAACTATTTTTTAAAATTCACGTTGATCGGGATTTATAAAGGGAAAGTGTGCAGAACTTTGCTTAATCACAGTTTATGCATCTGAATTTTTTGTGCATATGCACATTTCTAGTTTTGTCCAAATGCCATATTTTAATGTGAATTCTATACGAGGCGTTATACATGAGGCCCCTGGTGAGATTTGTCATTACCATTTTTTTTTCAATTACCAAATTATTCTGCAAACGGTAATTATTTGCTCCTAAAACATAAGGACAAAAAAACATTACAAATGCTAGGTATCACTTAATTTACATTGTTTTTTACATCACATCCCTATATTAAACTGCTACTTTCATCAAAACTTTGTACAACTGGGCATCTTCAAGGGAAAGTTGTTTTGGTGGGCCTGGTTTCACCTCAGTGGTGTTAAATTTCTCACTTCTCACTGATCTTCTCACAAGCCTTTGAGAAACAAACAAAAGAGCTTGGTGAGAAACTAGTGAGAAGAGCTTGAGTGAAACATTCACTGTTTGTAACTGAGAAATGGGCCCTTAAACCCGAGCACCCACCTGTAATGTTCACCCTGAGACACCCACATTACTTTGTTAATATTGAGGACTCAACAGACATTGTTGATCCTCATCATAAAGCAGAGAGCATGCGGAGCGTATTTTCCTTTAGCCTTCACAATGCAGTAAGGAGGCCCTCATGAGGTCAACAAGATTTGTTTAAAAAATAGTAACCGAGGAGTGCATTTTGTCACCTGCGTGAGAATGTTGAAAATATAATCACCCCATCACCATTTGCTACCCTGTACTGCCATTTTGTATATCACTACTCTCATTTTACTACTATCTATTGATTTAAAAAAGAGTCTTTCTCTGAGTCAATTCTTTTAACGTTAGATTGGTGTGTACTGTTTTGAAAGTACTAAGTATAGGACAACCCTTTAAAAATCATTAGTGTTTATTTACAAATAAGATCTGAAATTAAAATATTTTTCCAACGTGCGCACAAAGGGAAATGTTTTTAGCAGCAAATGCAAAAAATAAAAAGTAGGTTTAATATTAATACCTTGCCAAAGTGTTTTTACAGTTCCACATGAAGTGAAATAATAGCAGAGGTTACAAAAAAACAATTATATATATATACACACCATAGTGATGAGTGATATTTGTTACCTTTAAAAAACCTGTTGAATATCTTAGCATAAATTATGAACTTTACAATAATTGCAACGTCTTAACTTGTCACCTGTGGCTGTTTCAAGTCAATGCCAAGATTTTGGATGAATACTGTATATTAAACCTTATTATTACACACATTATTGTAAACTCTCCAAAGAAATTAACCACAATAAACATAAGCAAAGTACTGGCAATACAGAAAGTCAGCAGAAGAGTGCATCGGAAGAACAAAGCAGCTTTTTTTTAAGTATAATGCAGAAAGGGAAGAGTCATTGATTAAAGATAAAAAGTTGATGCAACCACAGTTAAAATGTGGGTGGCAAGTCCAGATTTGAATGTGTATACCATGAGAGCTTCAGGAACACTGTACATGTACAGAAGGCTGAGTCTTAGTAGTGGATGGCAAAACTGAAACATGGTTTTTACAAAGCAAACAAAACTGCAGTTTTTTGAATGGCAAGAACATGTCAGAGCAATGTGTACAGGTTTCATGGTGAACATTGTACAATAAATGAAAAAAAAATGGCATGATTTAAACATACAATGCCCAGGAACATCTGTTGTATATAGCTGATTTTAAAAATTGTATCTGTAAATAACTGAACATACGTAACAAAGTAGTGTAAAGAATAGCTCACTGCCATGTAGGGATGGGAATCGAAAACCGGTTCTTGTTGAGAACCGGTTCCCACTGTTTCAGTTCCTTGGAATTGTTTGCCATTTTTGCATAACAAAGTAGTGTAAAGAATAGCTCACTGCCATGTAGGGATGGGAATCGAACACCGGTTCTTGTTGAGAACCGGTTCCCACTGTTTCAATTCCTTGGAATTGTTTGCCATTTTTGCAAACGATTCCCCTATCGATTCCAGTCGCCTCGAATGACGTCACCGCGTTGCGTAGCGTCATTTACCCAGCAGGAAACATGGCACCTAAGTGGCACAGATGCTCAAAAGTTTGGTTATACTTTACGAGAAAGGATGACAACAGGGCAACTTGCAATACTTGCAAAGTAGATATTTCATCAAAGGGAGGAAACACTACGAATATGCAAAAGCATTTGCACACAAAACACGCGATAACCTTAAATGAATGTTGTGTTTATGATCCGCTCCGGACTAGTGACTCTCAACCCAGCAGCAGCGGTAACGTTTGCAGGTCCTCTCCCGTTAATACGGCAGGTAACTAATCAACTAACATTGCATATTATGTTAGCGCGATTTGCCTTATTGCAAAACCTGCTATTACTGTGCATTGCATTTAGATGACCATGACGAGAGAGACAGACAGAGTCTGGCTGTCTCAGATGCTGGCAGTTCTCGCTGCAGTCTGCCGGTAGCTTCTCCTTTCACAGAGGCGCGGAAAAGTAAAATGACACAGGCCAGGATAGACGAATGTCACCGAGCAGTGACTAAGTTTGTGGTAAAAGGCTTGCACCCATTTGCCACAGTAGATGCCCCCGATTTTCGGTAAGTGAATGTGTTTAATTGTAGGCTAAGTCAGGGAATGTCAAATTTGCGTGTTCTCCTCTTACCAGATGTTTCATCCGTTTCCATTTCTGAGCTGAAACATGTGTTGAAGGCAGCCATCACTGCAGATGGATGGGCAAGTTTTAGTCAAGATCATTACCTCACAGTAACGCTGCATTATGTCAGGAATGGCCAGGCTCAAGAAAAAGTCCTCAAAACCAAACCAGTGTACCACGCACAGACAGGGACAGCTGTAGCAGAGGAGACTGATGAGATGTTGGAGGAGTATGGTATCAAAGACAAGGTTGTGGCAGCCACTGTTGATAATGCGGCCAACATGGATGTAGCTGTCAAAATAGTTGATGGTTGCAGAATTGCACTGTGCACAGTTCCATTGGACTTGAGTTGATTGTATTTGTTGCTGGCTGATGTAGTTTTATTTTTGAGTGCTCAGCTCATATATACTTTTAAAAAGGAGAGTGTAAATGTTACTGGACATTCTTGTGTAATTGCCACAGAATAATTTATGTTATACTTTGTTATTGCTACAGAAGAATATTTATTTTATTATTATTTTACATTTACACATTTTTTTCTGGGGACCCCGTGGCACCCCATCGAGGAGCCGTAGGCTGTGGATCTCTTAAGATCTCACTGTTGGGTTTGTAAGGTCATGCTACTCCTAAATTTCTATCTTGTTCAAAGATATAAAACAAAGTTCTAAGCTAATCGACCCGTGTGTTCTCCATTTTTAAAAATAAGAATTGATAGTAGAATTGATAAAGAATCGAATTGTTAAACAGAATCGAAAATGGAATCGGAATCATGAAAATCTTATCAATTCCCATCCCTACTGCCATGGACACCAAGAATCAAGTCTCAGCCAGCTTGCTTTCTCTGTGGAGTAACCATGTTCACCCTGTTTATGTATGAATCATCTGAATGTATTCAAGACTTACCCCCCAACAAGGGTATTAGGTGATTGAATGTTGGCCTGATGTGTGTGTGATTGTGGCTCTTCAATGAACTGCTGTGGTGTCCCATTCATGGCTGGTTCCTGCCTTGCAACTAATGCTGTCGCAATATGTTTGGCACAACTTAGAACTAAACAAAATGTTAAAATGTTGAAAAAATGATTTGGTTTCTCATAGCAATATGAATCACATGGAATATATATTTCTGCAAGTTCTTCATGTCATAACAGAAATAAGAGAATTAAAAACTTCATAAAACACAGTATGGAAATTTGTATTTCTTTTCTAGCTTCAAGCGAAAGTAGTGAGTAATCATTAATAACAAAGGAGGTTACATTCTTTCATGATTAAGTAAATAACCTGTTTATCTTAATACTTTTTGGAATAAATTATTGTGCTTAAAGCATACAGTAATTAAAAATGATTGCTTTTTAATACATTACTGTACTCTGCAATGTTCCTTGAATTAAAGCAGCATGCCATATACATTTCCTTAGATTAAATGTTGTGGTCTGCATGGGGTGCACCAGCTCCTCAAACCCGATACAGACAGACGCAGTCACAATCTCAGCAACACAAAAACACCAGAAGACATGGCTTCTTCCTGTCCTCCATTTCTGTTTCTACTGGCTCACTAATCAGGTTGGTCCATATAGCTCTCTGGATAATACTCTTAAAGGGGTAGGCTCACTAATTGCATGCAGTTCACATAGGAGTCAATCCACAAAGACATTGCCTTTAAGATATTAATAAATCAACACACAATCACATTTCCTGTTTCCTTTCAAATGCATGTGTTGTGTGCTTAAATGTGTTCACAAGTTTTTCATTTATTTTTAGTATTTTTCTGCATAACTCCATAACTCTGTGGTGTCCATGCAACGCGGCCACAGAGAGTTTAAACAACTCCACACATCCACATAGAAATAACAAGGGTGAGCTTTCTTGAAGGCTTTTACCGGACGTACCTCATTGTAAACTGAAATATATACAAAAGAAACATACTGGTATTTACAGGTGTAGAACCAAAGACAATAAATAATGATTTACAAAGCAATACATAGCAGACAGTATACATTAAACAATAAAGCTTTAAAAGACAATTACAAGGCGAGTGATTTCCACTGTCGGATCGAGACAAAGAGAAGTGTGTAGACAGAGGTCCAAATTGCTGCATACCACAACTAACCAGACCCAGGGATTTATATTCCTTAAAGATACACTTTGGACGTGACCGAAACAAGACATAAAGGGGTGCCTACGTGAGACACATAGGGTGTATTGAATTTAAATGTTTATTATGGGACCTACATGCTTTACGTGAGTTTCATAAACATTTATAATACCACTGTGAGTGTGGGACAGGTGTGTTAGTAAATGACAAGACAAAGGGGGAGTACAGTTCGACAAATAACAGTAAGAGCATGTGGGGCAGAACAAGTATACCTGTACTAAGTTCCTTCCATATTTTGGAGCTGTGCAAATTAATGCTGTGGTTTGCAAAAACCTCAACCTACTTGATCATCTCAATGAGGAAACAAAAATTGAAAGATTCAGGTGTTGAGAGCATAAATAAATTATATTTCTGAGTCTAGTGAAGGTGAGTTTTTTCCAGTACCACCTGACCATTTAACATCTTTTGTGCAGCTCATTATAGCACTGTGATATTATGCTGCTGACGGTTTCCTGCAGACTCTTGCAGATGTACTTGGCAAGGCATCTGTAAGTGTGTGCATAACCAACTACTTTAGGATCATGAAAATGCCTATTTCAATTGATTCCTAAAGCTGGAAACTAACATGCAATCAGTAAAACCTGCATGTTGTAGGAACAGTGGATGGTGCATCCATTCATACTCCCAGCCTTTTAGAACCTACTCACATCTGCCATAAAGGGTTCTCAGTATTGGATGTACAGGTAATTTGCAATCACCAAAGACTCTTTATGGATATTCTAACCAAGGGGCCAGGGAGTACCCATGAAGCCTTTGTCTGCGGCAATTTGACAGTGTGCCAGAACACAAGAAACAACAAGTTTTTTGGTGAACATCTACATGGGGATAATCTCTGTTTGAAGCTCATTTTAATTGAATTATTCTAGGTATATTTAACAAATAAACAACGTACACAGTCCAAAGGAGTATAGAAATATTGAATACATCATTTTTTTCAGTCATTTTTAATAACTGCTGAAAATATTAAAGTAAATGTATATATAATTTACTAATTACCTTCAGGCAGTTCAGGCAGCATTTGCATGGATGAAAAGAAAGGGAAATGGTTATCTACATTAGTCACAAAGCAACAATAGAAGTAGTATGATCCAGACATGTTCACTATAGCTCACCTTATTCAAAATCAGTATTACTGTCACAGATGAAGAGGACCAGCTTTAGTGTATCTGATAAACCTTTATTCCATGAGCTTTGTAGGGTGCCCTTCATCCTTCTCGAGAAGATCCCAATTTAGCTTTAATCGCACCTTCTCCATTTCAAGATATATTATCTCTTTATTACCAGAACATGTGTTCATCCACGCCGGGGATTCAGAAAGTGCCTTTCATCTAGGACAGATGAGGAATGCTGGGGCAAGGAAGTGTGGGCTAATGTTTATAGATAATCTTTACCACAGACATCTATTCCTCCAGATGTTCCCTCTGTAACAACAAGCCCAAAGACTGTCAGAATTCTTTCCTCCCCTGAGGAAAGGGGTAATGTTTTCATTTGATCACCTCCAGTTCCGGCCCCCCTTTTATCTTTAATTATATCCTTCTTCTTTTTCTCAACAGTTGAGAAGTTATACCATTTTTCACACCTCAGTACCTGACCTACACCTACACCGTGATATGTAGACAGTTTATTGTTTTCAGTCTCTTCCCATCTTTAAATAATTTCAGTGTTGGTAAGACTCCCGTGTGCCTTAGGCAACAAGTTCAGTATCTTATTGGCAACCTTGTCTAATAAAAAAGCAAGCTCTTCATTTCAAAAGTGTGCTTTACTTTTATGGCATGTATCTAGCATTCTTTTTGTATTTAATAATTCCCTTTTGCTTACTTGGCAATTAAATTAAAATTTCAGGTTTCGGGTACCAACAAATCTGGAAAAAATAGAACAAATTTATTGTACCTACTTACATCAGAAAGATCACTTGAAATGTGTTGTTTTTTTAGTGATGTTTTAGGCATGTAAAGTCTGGTGGAGCCACACAGACCTGGAATCAAAATGGGTGACACCATCCTGGAAACCAATGCAGGGTGTGTGTGTTTGAATGTGAGGCAGAAAAAGACAGATTGTAGCGGGCTCGCTGATATGGCTTGCCTGCTGAATGTTTTGTATATACTGTATTTCCCTGGGGTCTGTAAAAAGTATAATATGCCTTGATTAATTTGACTATCTGTGACCTATGGAAATTAACCAGAATTATTTGGGAAAAGTCACCGAGTGTACTGATTGGTGGGAAAAAACGAATGACTTAAAGGAAGTGGAGGTTGGAGAGGAGAAAAAAGTAAGGAAATCAGCAAAGAGCTGGAAGATATACAAGTCTATCCCAAAAAATCAAAGTGGCCTGAAGAAATGGAGTGTATTCAAAGGTGAGAAAAGTGCAAGAAGAGGACTTGTTATTGTTCCTTTTAAAAGAGGTTCCATTTTGCTAATAACTTTATTCTCATGTTACACTGGAACACTTCCAATTCATTGATAAGAAGGACTGAGTTTGTCATATTCTGGTTATTGTTATTTCTGTTTTAAATGTTTTGATCTGCAATGTAATTGTAAGTAGGAAGGTATGCATTATTTTGTTATCTTGCTAAAAGAATGAATTGGTGTATTTTAATACATTATTGTTTTTTGTAAGATATTATGGTGAATGTGTTGTCCTTCTTGGTGTAGTATATAGAGTAATTTAGGGTTTAATAATCGCCTGACTTCCCACCTCTTTTAAAATAAAATATTTATCTGCATTAATTTCTCTTTATGTGAATCAGGATGCTTTCCTTGCTAGCCAAGTGTGCCACTGGTATTACAAGATGATCAAGCGCTGAATGACCTAAACCTATAAGACATGCTCCTCTTCTTAAAACCACTGCCCTGGCTACATGGCTGCCAATGAGTGTTGGGAATGATCCTGACTAGGATTAACTCACAACCTTGGGGAGACAGTGCGGATTGGGTTGCTTCTAAGTGAGTAGTGAAACGTGAAACTTGGAGGCATCAATGTGGACATGGCAAAAAAAAAATCATTAGAACAGCAGAGCTGTGGAAGACTGGAGCGGCAGTAATGGTGTTAGAGCGCAGCCAAGGAGACAGGCTCCAGTAAACCTGATGTGATGGGGCAAGTGGCTTTATATAACAGTTTACATACCAGTACTAGTGATGATAAAATGTCACTCGAGTAATGCTATAAAAATTAATCTATTAATATTCTGTCATACAGAACAACCACCAAACAATGGTAATAAAATATTTGTCAACATCAGAATTAAATATTCAATACCAAACACGGAAACACAAATGAATATTAATAAATCTCCATTTTCTGATCAATGAGGAAAGTGCTAAATCACTAAATACATAAATAGTTAACATGATTTTCATGATGATGATGATGACTACTCTACAACATTAAATGCCAGATCACACACCCTTTAAAAAACACCACCAAAAAAAAATCAGCCAATGGGCCTCTTTAAAAAGGCCTATATTCTTCAGGCCTCAAGGCAGAACTGACAATTTCTGGATGCACATGCTAACACATTAGCAAAAGTATGGCTAGAAAACTACAGGGTCCAAGTGCCTGCCAAAGTAATGGTAATGGTGCCAGACACAAGGGAAATTTCATGTGTGTCGTTGTCCAAAGCAATGAAAGGCTGATATTTTGATGAATTTTTGGGGTGCCAACCCGGCTGTCCCTGTTTACTTGAAGGCTTTAACAAAAACAAGATACAATGTTTTTTGAAAAGGAAACAAAATTGTTTCCATTGTAACACTCTAGGTTAGTCTGAATGGCTTTGTTGATTATAGTTTAGCTGTGGAGTTCTTATGCTTAGGTTACGTGAACAAGTTGTGATGTCTCCTTCCACGTAGTCTCAATTTTATGGCCCAGGGAGCAGCAGGGGTGGAGCCAGTTGCCCTCTCCGGGAGGTTTCTCTGTACTGTGGAAGAAGACGTCAAGACAGTTAGCAGCAGTGCCCCCTTTTGGCTCGGGGTGGTAGCACATTCCTGGGACGAACTCAGAGGGTGATCCTCTGATATGCATGTGTGCAATAGACTTCATAAAGAAATGTTTTTCTAGAAAAGAAACTGCATTTAATTTATCATTGAAAATATGGAAAATTTTGATGATATGATTAAGTTGAGTTTTCCTGAAATATTTTAAGAACACATTAAATAACTGAGGTGAGTTTACTACTTATTTGATTTTGGCAGAACAACAGCATTTGCTGGGAGAAGGTGGGCTGCGCCATACATTCCCTATGTGCCCTGATTGCAGAGATGCCTCTGGTTATTTTCTGCCTTTGTTGACACTGCACCTGCCTTCTTTACATCAGGTTATCATAATGATTGCTTCTGTCTGGCAAAAAAATAGCTGCCATTGAATCATCCTGGCAGATGCTGCATCCTGTTGATGGTTGCGGTTGAAGGGGCTCTTCTTCTGTCTATGTAAACCACTTTTGAGTGCCATGGAAAATGCTATATATGAGTAATTATTCTTATTTTTCTTACGTGATATAAATATATATGTTGTTATTCTGGGCCTATATATATACCATATATATAAAAATAGGTATAGTAAATATTATACTGTATAGACAGTATATGCACATATATAGTTTAGTGCTGGGGCGGCACGGTGGCACAGTGGGTAGCGCTGCTGCCTCGCAGTTAGGAGATCCGGGTTCGCTTCCGGGTCCTCCCTGCATGGAGTTTGCATGTTCTCCCCGTGTCTGTGTGGGTTTCCTCCGGGTGCTCCGGTTTCCTCCCACAGTCCAAAAGACATGCAGATTAGGTGCATTGACGATTCTAAATTGTCCCTAGTGTGTGCTGGGTGTGTGTGTATTTGTGTGCATCCCCTGCGGTGGGCTAGCACCCTGCCTGGGGTTTGTTTCCTACCTTGTGCCCTGTGTTGGCTGGGATTGGCTCCAGCAGACCCCCATGACCCTGTAGTAAGGACATAGCGGGTTGGATAATGGATGGATGGATAGTTTAGTGCTGGTGTTTATTTGTTATATTGTAGTTCTTTCTCTTGTATAGCACCCAGCTCCGTCATAAAACCTTTTTCTGTCCTAGAGTAAGAAGATGTATTCCATGTTTTTGGGTCTAATATTAGATTTTGCTCGAAAAATTAAACACATTCTGTGTCAAAAATCTGCAATAATAGAGAATGAAGGCAAGGGGGAGCCAGAGAGCCCCAAGCCCCAATATGAACACACCAAGATAGTCCTGGGTTCAAATAAATGGGTGTTTTATTCTTCTCTGTCTATGTAAACCACTTTGAGTGCCATGATAAATGCTATACATGTGTAATTATTCTTATTTTTCTTGTGTGATATAAATATATATGTTGTTATTCTGGGCCAATATATATACCGTATACAGTATATAAAAATAGGTATAGTAAATATTATACTGTATAGACAGTATATGCAAGGATATAGTTTAGTGTTGGTGTTTAATTGTTGGTTACTTACTCATTGATTTGCTTAGTGTTTTGTTCAGTGGTATTGGATGGCAGTGGTGGGAGAACTACATGGATTACTGATGATTTAGAAGTGATGGACTTCTTAAAATATGTCATTATAACTGTCTTAGGGTAAGCAGAGGAAGGTAGAAGAAGTGGTCATTTCATTCCAGAAGATATAAATTTAGCTATGTGCTCTGAACATTTGGAAATTGGTGCCTTGAGCTAATATTTTAACATGTATAACAGATAACAATAAAAATAAATCATTGTTAATAGTAACATATTTAATTAAAATTTAAAATTTGGGATTTTTTTTTCTTTCTAGGTATTTCTAAGATATGGAGAATCTAAGTTAGAAGTTCTTAAAATTCAAAATGGAGCCTTTTCTCACAGTCATGACACAGAAGTTTTTCAAAGACAAAAAAGGGAATGGATTGCACCATCAACTGCAATAAGAGAAAATGAAGATTATAGTAGTAAAAATCCTGTTATGAAAGTAATATATTTTCAGTTCTCTATAAATACAGTATTATTTATGCCTTTCAGAAAATTCTTCATATTTTTTTGAGTAAACATCTACTGTTGTATGTTGTATTTTGAAACAGCATTAACAATTATGTTTATTATTTCTCTGAAAAATGATTTACTTTGCATGAGATTATATATTTAATGTTTTTCTAATAAAAAGATATCGCTGATACATGTTCATAATGTATTTTTTAACAGATTAGGTCTGATGTGCCCACTGTCAGCTACTACAGAATTTCAGGAAAAGGAGCCACCGAGGCACCGTTCAACTTATTTATTGTTAATAGAAAAACTGGTGAGATAAACATTACTGAAATTGTGGACAGAGAGGAATGCTCTAAATATAAAGTAAGTGCATTGACTTTTGTACAGAAATACAGCTGCCTGAAATAAACTACTTTTATATTATTTAAGTTTATCAAATTACTCCCAAGCAGATGCCAGAGGTGCTGCACAAAATACATGGAACGTATTTGTCTTTGAAAGATCAGAGTGTGACATTTTGTAACACAAACAGCATTTACTAACACATCCTTGTTGTTTTGAGTCACTGAAGTCTGTCCCTCTTTGGTCCTTTTACCCACATTCTTTCTCATAGTTACAAGAAGTAAGTATCGAGTTCTATTAATGTGTTTCTCGTCACATATGCGCATGGTTAAACCCTTGTGTAAGTAGGCCTACCTTACTGGAAGGAAAGCAGGATTGCTGGAGGCAAATTTGTTCATACATTTTTACTTAATTACAAAAAGATTAACTTGTGAAATGTCATTGAAAAGAACAGAATATTTTAGGAGAAAACCGTAACTAAATTAAACTAAACAAAGTGTACTTTTTAAAATAATTTAATGAATGTAGAGATGCACAATGCTGATGAACTGTGAAAGATATGACAGAGGTGCCTCTAAAAGGGGATGGCAAATACACTTCCAGTTAGCCCTGAAGCTAAATACACATACTGTAAGTAAGCGAGTTCAAGTAAGTGAAATCTCTAAGTTCTGGGTTTGTCAAACGCACACATAAGCTCCAAATCTCAGTTATTCTGCATTTTACCTTATACCGGGGTGTCCTTCTTTCATAGTATTGTCATAAGCAGAAGCACTTATGCATGGTAAGTCCCCAGAGTTGAATTCATGAGACAGAAAAACACTTTCATTCATAGTGAGAGAAAGATCAAGTCAATAAAAAGCTTTATGAAAGAGAAAAGATAGAAAAGAAAATCAACCTTCACCAGCTTTGCAGCTAAGGGAGAAACATGATTTTGTGTTCAGCTTGGCAGATCAATGTGCCACTAAACCAAGAGCACTTGTTTATATTACACACTCAAAAACATGGCTTCCACAGGAGCCCTGAAATGAATCAAGGTGTATAAAAAAATATTTGTTCTTAGATTTTGAAAGAAGTATTCCTGCCATTACATTGGCTGATCAAGTCCTCTTTAATCCCTTTCCCTTTATCCCTGACTAACTAGTTGTCCACACACACTGTCATCCCCAAATTTACACGTCTCCAATAAATTGGTGGACAGCATTTTGTGATAGCAGGAAACCTTAATGTGGGCTATCAGAATGGAAAGCAGATGCAGAATAAAATGTTTTTTGTGTTGTAATAGTCACAGTTCTTCAATGACAGTATTATTAATTGTAGTTCTAGTGATAGACATAAAAAGGTGACAATTTTGCACATGCAAAGACACTCTGTGTCAAAAATCTGCAATAATGGAGTATGAAGGCAAGGGGGAGCCAGAAAGCCCCAAAGCCCAACATGAACACACCAAGATAGTCCTGGGTTCAAATAAATGGGTGTTTTATTACACACAACCACAAACACAAATCGTCTCTCCTTCAATCACCTCTCCTCTCTCCATTGCACTGCCCTCCTCCAGTTGAGTGTTGCCTTCCTTCCTTCCAGCTCCGACTTACGTGAACAAGGCAGTGTGGTCCCTTTTATTGAGGACCCAGGAGCACTTCCAGTGCCAGGGCTGTTGCACATTGGAACCACTTCTGGGTCACATGGAAGACCCACATAACACGGAGTACATCTCCCTGCAGTGCCCTCTTGCAGAACCCATGAACGCCAGCAGGGCTGCACTGCAGACTACAATAACTAGCATTCCCCGCTCATTCCCGAATGAGCACCGATATAGAGGGCCACTGCCATCTAGCGATTGGTGGAAATAAACATCCCCTAGAAACAGCCCTTCCCTGATCTCCTCTTCAATCCCGAGCCAGGGATGGTACTACACATATTTCCATTTGGGACACCTGTCCATTTACTGGGGCTTCCTGTCTAGTTAAGGAGCCTTCTTCTTCTTCGTCCGGGATTACTGTCCATCCACCTGAAGAGGTTTTGTTTGGGTATGGCACCTTTCTCTCTTTCTGCGGGGATGCCTGTCCGTCCACTTGTGGCCTCCCATCTAGGTAAGGAACCTTCCCTTCCCCTGCTTCGGGATGCCTGTCCATCCCATATGGCACTTACAAGAGGAATAAGGAAGAAGAAAATACAATAGCACTTCAACTGTACACAGACCTTTTAATGTTCACTCCACCTATTTGATGAGTAGACCAATCTAGGGGTTCTGGGTCAACTCCAATCCCACGGTTTAAGCCACTCCTTGTTAAACAATAATATTTATGTAGGGCCTGACTTTGTAAGGAAACTGACTCCTCTTACCTGCCACAAGTAAAGACTGTAAAACTAATTAGAAGTCTTATTTCCTTCAAATATGTACCATCTTATATATTTTACTGCAGCTCAAAGGATATGCATATGACAGTACCGGAAAACTGATTGAAAGTTCAATAGACCTGGAGTTTTTTATTGATGATGTGAATGACAACATTCCATTTTTTCCCTCACCATTATATGCAGAAGTTCCTGAATTGAGCAAACCAGGCAAGAAACTATCATTTTTTTGACCTTATTCATTTGTTTCTTGGATGCAGATGGTCTTTGCTTATTTTATGCAATTGTTCCTTAATACATGGTTCACATCTACTAGAAAGCTCAGAAAAGAAACTCACAAAACGCATGCACTATATGTAGGATTTGTAGTAAATTACAAAGTGATTTATTTTTTATTTTATTTATGCATGGTAGTTTCACTCAGTCTACCCTAATTAGAGTGTCACTAGCTTTTCTGTTTGAGGGAGAGAAATATTAATCACAATAAAATAATTTATTTTGAGTGATCCTGACAAAAACAATTATATTTTACGCACTTTTAAAATTGGGATTTGTCAACAAATTACAACAAATTAACAAAACACACATATATCACATATAGTGATTATCATTTGCATACCTCCAATGATTTACCTTAACTTAAATATATACAGAGGAGGGATGATCACAGCATGAAGACAGTTCTCCAAGCCTCAGACTCACAGTGGCATTAAGCAGACATTAGGGAAGCTATATTCCTGAATCCTAAATAGTTTCGTAAATGTCAAATGTGCAAGACATGTGTCAGTCTAACATCTATCAGTATTAGCCAGAAAACTTCATTTATCCTTTTTAGTATGACCTTGCTGATCACGATGCTGTAAGTCTGGAGGAGTTATACTGGTTACCCACCTGTCTTCTGTGCCTTTTATGCCTATTTTTTGTTTCACCATAGTGACTCATTTTATCAGAACAAGAATGTTCCTTCTAGAACTTAATAACTTTTTTTTCTCTCAGAGCATTTCCCTACAGAATTTAGGGACACACCCTGCAATATCAGGGCATATAGCTTCAAAAGACCTTACTCTTGTAATTTTCTGGTGCATAACATCTGTGAACATGAAAGACATTTCTAGACAAACAAGAGGCTATAGGGTAACTATTGCAGGGGAACCTTGGTACAGTGGGAAATCTACAGCACAGTACATGTCTTAACATTAAGTACTGTGTATGGAACTGGTCATTTGAAAACATCTCTATCCAAACACCCTCTTGTTGCATGGATTTTGTACTTTGTATTTAACTCCCTTTTATATTCTTCAAGCAGCATAACAAGGTTGCATTAGTATTTAAACATGTAAACTGCTAAGAGTTAAATACAAAAAAAAGTCCAGGAACTTGGGAGAAATGTTATGTTATAAATACCATCCAATTAAAGAATATAATTTTCTTATATTAATACTACTTTTTGAATTGAAACTGTTATATCAAGAAATTATTATATATATCAGTTTCCTTTTTGATCTTTTTATAGGTACTGTGGTATTAGTTCTTAACGCAACAGATGCCGATGACCAAAACACCGCTAATGCTCAGGTTACTTATCAAATACTGAACAAGATTCCTGATGACGGAGTATCTTTCTACATTGATAATGATAAAGTCATTCTGGGTGGTTCTACTCCTGATAGGGAGGTAAATAATTTTACAAAATTTTAATGGACGATGTTATTCCTGATAGTTATGAAGGATGTTCAAAAAGTTTCCGCACTTTTTTTTAACTCTATTTATTAAGAATTTCAAAAACAAATGACATCACTTTTCTACATAGTCACCTTCGTTTGTGATGCAATTTTCCCAGCGTCATGTCAACTTTTTAATGTCCAATTACTACTCCTCCTGCCTTCAACATTTCCAACGAAAATATAAAAGTGTGGAAACTTTTTGAACATCCCTCGTACATTTGCGTTCTGTTTTGCAACTTTTTAAATGGTTAGCAATGTTTTTAAATACTTTGATTGTATCTTGAAGGCTTTGGAGTCAGAAACGAGGACTCATCCGTAAGTGCAATAAAAAATCTCCCCTCTCAGCCACACAAGTGGCATGTTCTCTCTCAGATCTTATAGACAAGACTCAGACCAGACATATCATTGCACTTGCATTCCTGTAACAAATGGCTTGATTTTATGCACTGGCTCTTAGTTTTCACAGTAAATTTAATGAGAATTAACCTAAAATTAGATTTCATGGAAAACTGACCTCATTTATTTATTAAGGAAAGGTATGCAGCATCCAATGCTCCACGTGAAAGAACAATGAAGTATTAAGCCAACTTTAGCAACAATTATTGCAATTACAAGGACTAATTAAAGAGTCCTTTTCGGTGCTGGGGTGTAAATTTGTCCCACTCTTCAACATACAACTACTTCATCTTGTGACCAACAAGTACATCTTCACGTATAAAGAGTGTAGCATTGGCTGAACTTCTTTTTACCAAAAAACAGGGAGAAAACTATGCGAACAATAAATCAAAACTTAACACACAAGCAGGAGGTTACTGGATAAGGCTAACCTTCCTAATACTGTAATTTTTAAATTATTTTTTTATTTTTCAAGCAAAGCTCAGGCACACAGTAACTGTTTGATCTTGTAAAAGAGGGCCTATAATACATAATGAATTGATGCTTGTTAATCAGTGGTGCCATAATGGGAGATCATTTCTAGTACTAGGAGTGGATGACATCATGAAAGACATATTGACAATAAATGGCAACAGATCCTTAAACATTTCAAGTCCCACTGTAGCATGAGACTGGACATTTGGTCCAGACTTTGACTGGGCTATTACAAAACACTAAATTCCTTTCTCTTCAGATATTCCAATATGGATGCTGCTTCAGCTCATGGAGCTGTAGGACAAAGCTGCATTGCCCTGTTTTTCCTTTACAAGACAAATAGGACTTTCACTTCAGGTCATACATCTGAGCAGTAATCTTGGAATACACATTTAACTTCAACAACAGCCAAAGTGAAATTCCTTAGTAATTTAAAGGATGAGTCTCTCTGTGTCCCTCTGTCAGTTGATAATGCTTCATCAGCCATAATCAAATGTCTCCTTGCGCCTCCCAGAGTCTTAACTAAAAGGTTCCATGATTCACTTATATCTCATATCTCAGCAGATTCTAGGGTTCATTGTGACTCCTGAAAATATTTTCTCCTGAAGACACTTTGGCAGATCCACTACTGCTTGAATTTTTCTCAGTTTCTCCAACCAGTATTGCCCTGGTTAGGATTCGGTGGAGTCTTAGAACCTTAGAAATTGCTATACAAACCTTTCCAGACTGATAGAATTTGAAATATGTTTTCCACACACACACACATACTGTATATATATATATATATATATATATATATATATATATATATATATATATATATATATATATAAATATAATAAGGATGGTTTAATTAGGCCTGGTTTTTACCTTCAGTACTTTATATGACTGGCCCATAAAATCCCTTTAATTTGTTGAGGTACACTGTAAAGAAAATTACAAGGAACTGGGAACAATAATGTTCTGCTTACTATTGTTTCTGTGTCACCCCATGCTTTCCAGCTGTTTGCTTCATTGTGTAGCTGTTGGTATCTCCATTTTTCTCCAAGTGTTGCTGTGTGTCACAGACTTTGATTTAAAAAAAAGCAAACTATGCCATCACTTCGAGTGTTGACGTTTATCAGTGTCAAGTAAAGTTTACTGTGACGAGTACATAGTACAATGACATGCTTACCTGTATGTGTCCTCAGAACAATTGACACAAACACAATGCAAAAAAAATAAATAAATACGTATGTAATACGGGCAAATCTTTTACATGTGAACTATGTAGAAATGTAGTCAATAAAATTCCACATTAAATTTCAAAATATGCTAAAAATGTACAGTGTCAAAGTGGCTATTTAACTGCAAAATCTGTTATGGTTGATGACAGACAGACAGACAGACAGACAGACAGACAGACAGACAGATAGATAGATAGATAGATAGATAGATAGATAGATAGATAGATAGATAGATAGATAGATAGATAGAATTTACATACTTAGAATTATATAAATATGTATTTTCAAGTATTATGTGAGGGAGTTCCAAAAATTTGTGGAAACAGTCAATAGCATGGGATTAGAATACAGTTATCAAATATACCACTAAGTATCGTATGTCAAGTTAATCATTCCACTATGAGGCATCATGCTGAGTTAATCAAGTGTGCATTTTAGGCGTTTATTCTACAATTGTGCACAGGATTTTGGTGATTTTTTTTTTTGTATTCAAGCTATGAGGGTAGATTTTCAGGAAAAAATCATTTTGACATTGGCGGTCTTGTTCATAAAGATGTTGTTCCCTTAAAACAAACTGTGATCAGTGACCATTACCTTGAAGTGCTGAGGCGTCAATGGGAAAGCCTCAGAAAAAAAAATCTGAAGTAGTAGCACATACAAAACTGGATTTTGTACGATAACAGCGAAATCAAAAGAGTTTTTGATCAAAAACAGTGTGGTTATTGTTTCACATGCTGGTGAGCCAGGAAGTGTTGTGCCCACTTCAGTTCGACAGTGATAGTCACTCCAAGAAATTTAAAGCTCCCTGAAAAGAATTTATGAGTGTCTAACATGCCAGTACTGTTGGTATTGCAGTCTACATTAAAGAAGAATGAGCACGTGAAGAAGCCTTGTTCTTTAAGGTAATGGTTGCATTCAGTGGCATACAATTCTTCTAGGTAAAACCTTTGAGATATTGTTTGAGAATTGATAGTTTGGGTGAGGTTGAAAATAATAGGTGGAAGAACAGCCAGCAAGCCTGAAGCACTGTATTAATTGCAAAGGTGAGAAAACGATAATTGGGACACGTGCATCACATACACGCTTAAGCAACACCTCCATGCTTGAACTAAAATCAGTCCATTACCACACCAATTTTTCTTGAAGAATGTTGTAGGGCTCCACCACCACCCCTCAATCTTTGCCAATCAATCGTTTTTAGTATTTAAGGTCTAGTTGTTCTGGTGGCACTAGATATTCCATTACAACATAAGTATAATACATATCTTGTTTTATTGTTAAATTTTCTTACTCATACTTAAATTCATTAAGAAAAATATCTACAGTAAATGTTTTTTGTAAAGAAAAACTGAGTGCATTGTTAATATTTGGAGTCATGTTAAATAATTTATTGTTGTACTTCTCTTTCTTTATAGACAGTCGATTTATATACCTTAATTATTCAAGTTAAAGATCTGAATGGAGCAGAAGGTTGCTTATCTTCTTCAACTACCGCTCAAATTAAGATTCTGGATGTCAATGACAATTTTCCTATTCTAGAAAAAGATAATGTAAGTTGAGATAACAATGTAAATATTTCTTTATCATTTCTCACTTCCACTACTTGATCTTGCTTAAATGAGTATACTTTGACACATTTAATTTCTTTTGAAATACTTAATCTTTACCAAATATTTTAATTAGAAACTGCCAAAATGATTTTGTGTAGGCCAAAGTCAAAATATACATCAATCTGTGCAACGTACAGGTTTTATCAAAAATCTGCAATTTATCATTTCATTATTTTCAGTATGAAGGTACAGTTGAAGAGAACGCTGCAAATGTGGAAGTCATGAGAATTAAAGTTTTGGATGCAGACCTCATAGGTTCAGACAACTGGTTAGCAGATTTTCAAATTGAATCAGGCAAACAGGGTGACTACTTTATGATAGAGATGAATGAAAGCAGCAATGAAGGCATATTGATTCTTAAAAGGGTAAGTTTTAAAATTATGAATGTTCACCATTACTACAACTTTATAATATTAATTCAGTTTCTGTTATTTTACAACATAAGTAAATGTCTTACCAAGCTCATTGACATAATAAAAGTTAAAACAAAAACCTGCAGCCTACTTTACATTCAAAGTTATACAGTATTCTGATATAATAATGGCCAAGAGCCATTTCATGTGACTTCTACTAGCATACTGCAAAATTGTAAAACTGAAAGGTGCCAGTGAGTAATTACTCAACCTTCTTGTCCTTCTATCCAACACTGTAAAGTGGACAAACCAGGATCCCCTATCTCAAGCCACTCTTTCAAACCTCTAGGGATTTCCAAAAATGTTTTCAGGACAGATGAGAAATATAATCTTTTGAGCATTCCCTGGTACAACACATTTGTAAGGTGCCCAAAGACATTTCATGCCCAGGCCACACCAGCTGATACATTTGAATGCATAGAAACTGTGATTCTACTTAAAGCCTCTGGAAACCTGTGCAGGAACCTCATTTGGGTCACTGGTACTTGTGATTTCAATCTTCAGTCACTATCGACAGTTCATAAATTATACATCAAGATAACTGGCAAATAATTCACTTTGTTCAAGGTTTTTTCTCCTCCCTTTACCATAGTTTGGTAAAACACTAGTAAAACTTCCCCTGATATATTATTTTCTTTTCACTGATTACCTCTGCCCAAACCTCTAAACAAGACTTAAACTCTTACAATTAGAACATTTTCTCACCGCTTACCTGCATGTAGCAAGAAGCTTCTTTCAGGTAAAGAACCATGTCTTCAGATTTTGAGGTACTAAATGTTACCTCAGTTGCCTTACACTTAATTGTGAACCACTCCAGTGAATATCAAAGGTCACAGTGTGATGAGCGCCACAACATTTGCAAACAGCAGAGATGCGGACCTTAACTACCCAAACTAGATAGTCACTAAAATTTGAACTTGTCTTTCCAAGAAAATCATGAACATTAGAGTAAAGAAGACACACTCTTTGTGGCATTCCAAACCCAAACTGAATAAACTAATGACAAAAATTTAAACAGATATCTTGCTCTGCAAAGACAGTGAAAGGCAGCAGTAGCCCTTGAATTCCAAATTCTTGTAACATCTACTAAATAATTATTAGATTTCTCCATGACCCTTCAGATATCTGTGCAAGGACAAAGAATTGGTCCGAATCCAGGAGTTTCCCTTCTAGTAAACTAGACCAATAGAGGTTGTTAATTCTTAATACACCCTTTTGCCCCTTTTTCAAAAATTAGGACCACAAACTCTGTTCTCCAGTCTCAAGACACTGTCCCCACTTTTCAACATTGACAAGACACGTAAATGAAGACACCTCCAACAATACCTAGCTTTTTTGTTTGGTTCTCATCTGTCCCTGCAGAAAACAAGGATTCATACTGACTATATTTTGATGAATGAAAGAAATTTTATTTTTAAAAGTAAAGTGCAAATTATTTACTTTTTCCTGATGAACAGATTTCAGTTGGTATGCTAGATGGCTAACCGATAAGTCCGTCGATGGTGATTAAAATAATTGTTGTGTTATTTCAGTAATTATAGATCAATCAAATTCTTCCACTCTTTTGTAGCCAACTGCCAGCACAAATGGGTTCCTATATTTTGATTTTTCCACTGGATGGTGCCATAACAGCTGCTTAGACTTTGGCTAGAGATGAGTGTGGTGGCATCCTCTTGTTACTTTTTCAGGCAAACCAAATGTAGCTTTATGATGATGTTCAAAGAGATGTATCATTTTAATGCTTTGTGGGGCACCACCCCTTTGGTTGTAAAGATTGTCATTGCTGACAAGTGTTCTATAAGGAAGTGTGTTTTGAGCAGGTGGCTTTACCTCTTATTATTTTGTAGTCTTATGCATACATAAGTAGAAGTACAGCTCAATTACGCATTTGGAATGCACAACTATAAGTATTTGGTGTATCTGCCATGGAAATAACTGCTTATATGCAGTCTGGCATGTACAGGAAGATATTCTGGAGGTGTATTTGTGGAATGGCATGCCATGCAGCCTCCTTATGTGCAAAAACTTTATCCGTGATAACTGCTGGAGGTCTATAGCTTGCCATTCATTATCCAACCATGTCCCAGACATAGGGGGAAAATCCAGAAAATATACAACCGAGAAAGAAGTGGTACATGGTGGTCATCCAGGAACTTTAGAACATTTCATGCCACATGTGGTCCAGCATTGATCTGTTTAGATTTGGCACCAGGGAACCTCTGTATGTAGGGTACCAAATCAGCCTCCAACATGTCTGTGATATATCACTGACTGGTCAATGCCAATGAGACAGGTACAGGAGTGGCAGCCAATGGCAACCCGTCCCATAACACCTGGTATATGGCACTGTAAAATGCATAGTTCAAGGAGCATTTCACCATGGTAATCTATCGTAATGCAATAAAGTGAACAGGAACCTTTCCGAAAATAAAAGGCAATGTCAGCCATCCTGCCACTAGAGCCATTTTTGACACCATTGTAATCACCAAAGCCTATGCTCGAGGGTATCCAAAGCCATGGGTGGTAAGCAAGAAGATTCCACTGCTGCCAACCATGGTGAAGAGTGCATGCAGACACCTGGTGATGTGTGAAAGACCACAGTTCTTAGGCTAGGATCCGTGATGTGGTTATTCGGACCATCATTGTCCTTCTTTTCAGTTATGAATTGGGCGTGAGAGTCTTCTAACTTCATATTCTCATCACTGTGCTGACATTCAGTCCAACACAATCGCCAATGTCTTGGAAGGATAATCCACCTTCCTACATTCTCATAATTCCCCCTCACTCAAAGTCCAAGGTCCTGGATGTATGGCTATCATACTCTTCATGTTTGCTCACTAAGAGCACACAATGTGCCAGCAAATACTCAATAAGGTTTCCTTTGCAGGCACCCATTATACCCACTCTGGGAAAGTCCAGGAGGCATAATTCACACACATTATTAGCATATGTGCTGTAATCATTTGATACTCTACCTTGACCTATCCATCCTACAAGTTTCAGACCAATATGATGCATTGTTTCCAGTGCAATTGTAATGGCCAGCAGTGTAATACTTATGTTTTGTAACATACAGGTTGTTAATTTCTGCTTGTAATGGATACCTAAACTAAGCTTGTAACCATGTATTTTGAATCAAAAAGCCATTATCTATAACCATTTTCTTCTCTTCTCAAAACAGGAAGTCGACTATGAAGCAATGCAGCTCCTTGAGATTGCACTTAATGTTAGAAACAAAGCCGAATTCCATGAATCGGTTTCTTACCGATACAAAAGTAAATCAATTCCTGTTATAGTGAAAGTGAAAAATATTAAAGAGAGCTCAAGTTTCTCTCCAAATAAAATAGTACTCCATGTTACTGAGGAGAAAGGCAAATTGGACCTTAGAAAAGCTATTGGCAGGTATGCAGCCATCAATAAAGAAACTGGACAAATTGCAAGTAAAGTCAGGTAAGCACAGTGCACACTTCTTCCTTGAAATATTTTATTGCTAAAATCCATGAAATGTTCATTAAACTTCACATAAACAGGTGTTGATACTAAAAATAATTTTTATAAATGAAGGTTATTCAGCGAGTAATGATACATACAGTATGTGTAACAAAAAGGCATATAGTAACTCCGAGCATTTTCATTTGACATCACCATCACTGCTATAAATTAACAAGCATATTTATTTGTTTTAAATACAAGGTTCTGTAACAAGGTAGCACAGTATTAGAAGTATGCCATCACCAGACATTTAAGTACCAGGGCTGAAGCAAAAACAGAAATCTGCATAAAGATGAATGTTCAATATGTTGCATGCAATGTAAACAAACCAAATGTTTAGTAATGAGTAGACATATTTAATAAAGGTGGAATTTAATTTCTAGATATTCAATGTATGCCAAAGCTTTGTGTTGTCTTCTCCATCTATCCATCCATCCATTTTCAAGACAGGTTCACAAGGGAGCTAAAACCTATGCCAGCATCACGTAGAGCGATTATTAAACCTAGATTCATTTCGCATGACCAGATTCTCTCTCCCTTTCTCACTCTCTGCTGGTTAAGTGTGAGGAAATTTGTTGCTTGATAGTGTGTCGGCAGAATGCTTTAAGGCAATGGGGTGGCATATAATAATTCATATATGAAATTATATGTCAGTCAGTCATTGTCCAACGTGCTATATCCTAACACAGGGTCACGGGGGTCTGCTGGAGCCAATCCCAGCCAACACAGGGCGCAAGGCAGGAACAAACTCCGGGCAGGGCACCAGCCCACTGCAGGGCACACACACCAAGCACACACTAGGGACAACTTAGGATCACCAATGCACCTAACCTACATGTCTTTGGACTATGAGAGGAAACCGAAGCACCCGGAGGAAAGAAATTATATGTTCCGATAGTATTAGATAAAGAGCCCTTTATCTTTCCCCATGTTAACACTGCTTGCACACACAAATCTAGAGAAGTTGGATGGGATCCTAAACATACATTTAAGTCATATTGGTTACATAATCAGTTCACAGTACATTTGCATTATACCATTAAACCAATAATGTGAACAAAAAAAAAAAACAGCTTCATAGAGCTGTAACTACTTACCTGAAATTAAAACTACTCAGCAATGTTTAGGTTATTCAAAAAATTACTTATAGTAATAATTAATTATGAGATAAATTAATATTTTTTTGAAAAATAATTACAGGCACCTAAATTAGGACTGATGTTTGAAATGTCTTGTTACCCTAGATAAGACACTAGCCTGTCACATGGCTGTTCTTACACACATCCCTAAATTCATTTATACTGGGCAATATTCAAAGCTTCCAGTTAACCTAAACTGTACATTCTTTTGGATGCAAAGGGTACTGGATCACATAGGTGATAGAGGTTAACTTATCTGGGTCCTCCTGTGGCTACAAGTTTTTGTTCTAACTGGTTTTAAAATCAGTAAATCATTTTACCTTTCAATTGCATCCTTGTTTAATTGCACGGGCTTTGTTTCTTATCTTAGTCTGAATTTAAGTAAAGAGAATTATCGTGAAACTCACATTAATCAGAAATTAAGATATATTGATATTTTGCTATAGAATTACAGTATGTTCTTAACTTCATTTTGTGATTTATCTTTTTCTGTGGAGTTTACATGCTTAAATGTATACTAATACTGACAATTAAAATGACTGAAGTATACACCAGAGCAAATGACGCTGAATGACACCAGTCACCTTACTTACTTTGTTGAAGATTAAGAACTAAGTACTGTGCCAAAAAATACCAAAAAATTCTTATTAATGTAAATCTCACGCCATTGCTCTACACAGAATAGGAAAAGAACAAAGACCAGGAAATTAAACAATAAAATGAATCAGAGGTTAAAGAACTCATTAATTGAGTAACTGATTGGAACAAAAATCTGCAGCCTTAGAGGTCACCAAAGTAGGATTAGAAACCAGACCAATGTAGCTTTGGTAGTTTATCTTTTATATTACTAGGGGGCTTCGCCCCCAGCTCGCTTCGCTCACCAACCCCTGTGTTTGGTTAATCAGATATACAATTTTAATTTTTTTTTCTTTGGAATTGTTTCATCATTATTTGCACTTTTACTTTAAAGCTTCATTAAAAACAATATTTTTTGGATACACATTGTGACAAGGCAACGTATAACTGCCCGTGAGTGAATATTGTTTCTGTTTCTGTAATAAATAATCCAAGTTTTTCTAATGTTTGTCCCTATTCTTACGATAAACTGTAAACATTTTAAAACAAATGGCATGTCATGATCTCCTTTGGTGTGTAATGTTACACGCGGAATATATACATTACCTTTCTTTTTGCCTGTTAAAATTTGCATCGCTTCTCCGTGATCATCAATATACACCTGACCAAATTGTGTATTCTTTGAAATTTAGCTTGTCGTTGCTTAAACTGTTCCGGGACCACAGATTCTCATAGTGTATGGTCCATTATTGTGTAAATCCACGTTTTGTGCATTGAATGATGCGAATGCGAAAAGACTTTGTTGTCTACTCTTTTTTTCTGACCTCGATTTGTCCTGCTGTTTTTTCAATTACACCTGGTTCTGATGATTAATCACCTTTTGTTTGCAGTAATACGATCTTTTCTATCTTTTCTTTGATACTGTAGCGACTGACATGATAAAGTGTCACAAAAGTTTTACTTGAACAATTGCCGACTTCCTAACCCCAAACACAACTTTCTAGCACCCTCTTCAATGCCCCCCCTTACCGCATCAATCAATACCCCGCTATCAGTCTTCCGTGCTGTACTCTGTCCTCCCTCAATCGGACCTAACAGTCACTTAAAACCAAAAAGCCCTCAACCTGGCTGGGACGCTACAGTACTTTAGAATTTTACTGCTTTCATATTCTCTACCATTCTCTGCATGTGTATCGTGCCATCATTTGTTTGAGTCTTTCGAATTCCACTGCTTTCATAATCTCTTATCTGCCTTTTTTCTCTCCAACGCCTTTGGGTCTCTATTCTCCATATTGTCCTTATACACTTTATATGTGCTGAGAGCACAGGATATGTGTGTACTACGTGCATTTACACCACTGAGATTTTTTTGACGGGTGTGCTCTTATATAATATCTTTTGTAAGTAGGGCGTGTCTTGCAAGAATCTCATGTTTCACGTCCCAGCAAGATGGCCCTGGGACAATCTCTTGGCACCAAGTCTCATGTTTGTGGTCCCCATGAGATGCACCGTGGCAAGTGTCTTTTGTCTCGCGGGTCTTTTAAATGTCTTCCGAGAAGATTACGTATTGTAGCCTTGCTTTTGCTTTCCATGATTTTTTTTATAATAGAGAGACATTAAACATTGCAAAAAGTGTTCATCATTTATTATTTACCCTGTGTCCTAAGATTGACTGGTGTCCTCTCCGGGATTAATTTCCCATTTGTACCCAATGCATTAGGGACAGACTCTGGTACCTACTACCCCATCATGATTTAAATGAAACAAAAAAATAGTAGATGGCTGAATGGATATTATTCAATTAACTATATTTTACTCTTTTATAGATATGCAAAAGGTTATGATCCAAACAATTGGCTGATAGTTGATCCAAACACTGCTGAAATAAAACTTGCCAAAATGCCAGATCGGGAATCTTCATATTTAACAAATAGCACCTACACAGCAACAATATTGGCAATAACTGACGGTTGGTTTTATTTCTTTTCTATAATCTGTTCTATAATCCTAGACTCAATAAATGTGATAACAATCAAGACAGCAGCAGCAAAGTCTAGTGGCCAGAGTTTTAGTTTTCAGGTGTATGTAGGCATGTAAACGGGTGAGACAGTTTTAGGCCTAGAAAGTCAGTTAGAGTACAAGGTACTTTATTTTAATCAAAATACATACAATTATAAACAAAATGTTGTGGAATAGGCAACCCGGACACAGACAGGTAGACACGTTCCAGTCCATCACCACACGTTTATTTTACACTTTACTATTATTTACAAAGTCCTTACATGCACCGCCACCAAGCCCCACAGTCCCCCAAAGTCCAGACTCTCAATAGTCTTCTCTCTCTTCTCCACACAACACACAGGGCCTCTCCTCGCCCCCTCTGCATCGGCCTCGTCAACCTCCTACCCGACTCCAGCCTTGATTGCAGGGCGGCGGCTCCTTAAATAGGCGGCTGATTGCAGGCCACACCCAGCCACCTGTCACATAACTCCCCCGCTAGCTGAGACCTCCAGGGACCAGCGGACCATTCCGCGAGGACGAGAACCCCTCGGCGGCAAGCCGACACTCCGTAGCCTAGGGCCCGATCCTGTAAATAAAACAGAAAAACAAGGGCAGAGGCGTTGCCCTGACGCAGCCCCACGGCTCGACCTCAGTTGGGCCAACGCTCTCGGCCCCGATCGGCACCCCGATGCTCCTTTTCCCGGCCTCCACCTCAGCGCCTTCCTCGATCCCCGCCACGGGACCATCAGTGGGATCAGGCTCCGTCTCCTTCCAGCCAACGGGTAATTTCTCTGCCTCCGCAGAGGACGGCTCTTTGAAGGACGCGCGCACCCAGCGGCATGTCCTCCCTTATCGGAGGAACTGGCTTCCCCAAGCCGCTTCCTCTGTTTACTTTGGGATGCCGCAACGGTTTGGATCTGCCCATTGTAAGAGGGCAGACCCAGCCCCGCTGGCGTCCGGAGCTTCACGGGGTCGGTCTCCCCTACCTTCCCCGCTGTGCCTCTCCGTCCAGGAGCTCCTGCAGCGCGCGGATCCTCTCTTGCCTGCGGCTCTCGATCCGACGCCACTGCCATCCCTCCTGACTCCAGCGTCTCCGCCCGGAGGGCACATCGCTCGGCCGGCGGCGACGGCACAAGGCGCAGTTGTTCTTGCAGGCCCTGTAAAATCGCCGCCAAGGAGAGAGAAGCAGCCGGCGGTGGACTTACCTTGTGAGTAGTTCCACTTACCGACTGCTCTCTATGGGCCCTTCCCTGCGGCCCACTCGGGTTTCTTCCTGGCACGAGATGGACATTCCCTGCTCCCGCCCCTGACCAGTCGTTGGCGGGACAACAGGACACGCTGCCCAATCCCGTGCCTGTTATGAGGAAGGACTTCTGGCTGGCCATCTCGCTCTCCTCTCTCACTGAAGAGTGATTCTCCGCGCAGCTCCGCTGCTGCTGCGGCTTCCCCAGCTGCAGCCTCTCCTTCTTGGCAGCCTCCTTCCTGGCCACCGCGTCGGTGAGTCACCCCTGAAACACAAAGTCCAACCACGGACCTCCACTGGTCCGCGACACTGCGTTTCCCTGCGGGGTTGGGTGCACGCCGCCCCTGCGGCACGTATGTGAGGTTACCTGCTGTGCCGGCTGTCCACAAACAATTTTTTAAATGCAGGTCCCTGCCTTGCACCAGGCAGAGCATCCTGCCGACTACGCCACTGTGGAATAGGCGACCCAGACACAGACAGGCAGACACGTTCCAGTCCATCACCACACGTTTATTTTACACTTTACTATTATTTACAAAGTCCTTACGTGCACCGCCACCAAGCCCCACAGTCCCCCAAAGTCCAGACTCTCAATAGTCTTCTCTCTCTTCTCCACACAACACACAGGGCCTCTCCTCGCCCCCTCTGCATCGGCCTTGTCAACCTCCTACCCGTCTCCAGCCTTGATTGCAGGGCGGTGGCTCCTTAAATAGGCGGCTGATTGTGGGCCGCACCCAGCCACCTGTGACAATGTAATAAATGATTAGAATTAAGTAAAAAGCAAGAGGCAAAGAGCAGAGTCATGTCTTGTGTTTATCCACTACCATAGCTATGTTTTCCTCTTACCTTCTTTGTTCATCATAAAACTTGCTGTTATATTTAAGATAACGCCATGAACAAAGTCTTTATTTTAAGCGTGAATAATATGAAATTATTTGGAATCATTTTTCATAACTCAGTGTAGTTGTCAGTTATATTGTGAGCAATTTTGTTGCCAAGTATTATGCAATGAATTACCCAGGTGCTTTTGTGTGCTCCACCTATTGGCAGATCACTGACAGGTGGGCTGGGTGTGTACTGTTCTGGCCTACATCTAACCAAAACCTCGCTTGTGGTGGCATCGCAAACCTGTTAACCCTGTCACCACAAAATGCCCATCTACTTGAAGTTTATTCTTTATTTGAAACAAACTTAACAATAATATTTGATGGTGAATTGTAAATTAATTTAGCATTTTTTTGTATTTGCTCTTTATTTTTTTCCTAATGTGATTTTTACTTTTTTGTTTTTCTTTTCTATTTTTTTTTCTGCAAGATCTGTGTTTTAACCTTTTTTCTTCTGGGATATACGATCCCATCCTCAACTCCATAGCTATTCCTATTTTTGTCTCATGATGTACTGAACATTTGCTAATTGAATTTGCAGCCTGTGTCTTGTTTTCAGATCGCTTCTTACATAAAGCTGCTAACAAATCTTGTGTCTTTATGCTAACGAAACTTATCCATACTTGATTAAAGCTGGATGTTCAACTTAATGAAAGTGCCCATCTGGTGTTAATAACAAGTTGGGGGTCATTTCTGCTCACATATCACATAAGAAAGCATTACTGCAAATAATGATCATGTTAATTTTGCATGTCAAAATGAGATATTTTACAGGGATCAGCAATGGGATAAATTGCAGGTGAATATTCATTTAAATCAATACACCTTTTCGGTGTTTAAATATATCACTTTCAAATTCTAATATCTGCAGATTTAACTGCTTGTGTTTTGACGGAGCTGTTTTAATTTTCTTTTAAAAGCTTGTTTATTGAGATATTTCAGAATTATTAACTCATTACATGTATGCACCTTATGCCAAGCATGGCAAGTTGGAAATAGAGGATCCCTGTTTGTTTCATTGAAAAAAATAACAGATCTTACTTTTCCAAAAATAATAATGAATTTCACTCTTTTTTAGACATGCCTGCCAAAACTGCAACTGGAACTGTAGAAATTGAAGTGAAAGATTTCAATGATCACTGTCCGACTTTGATTACTACTTCTACAAACTTATGTACAGATGATAAATCGTTTATCGTCACAGCTACAGATGAAGACATCGACCCCAATAGTGCCCCATTTACATATACTATTATTGATGAACCCCAAGGGACAAAGCAGTGGACAATCGAGAAGTACAATGGTAATCAGTGGGTGTAGTCATCTTTGTGGTTATACATGTGTGTTTTTTTATTGTATACTTCAAAATAAACCTATGAACTTTATGGTAGACAAAAAAGCAAACAAAGAAAGTACAACAAATTCCAAGCTTAGTTCCTAATAGATAATTTTATGTCTACCTTCACAAATTTGCATATAAAGACAAGTTAAAAAAATAAATATATAAATTAATACATTGCTAATTGTCAGTATCTACAGAACTGACATCTGCTCATGCAATGCAGAAAAATTAACATAACATTTGAAATGCATCAGTTTGCTTAGAATGTGTTCCTGCATGTTACTCACGGTATGCTTACTTACAAAGCTAACCTGGATAATAGAATTATGAATGAAGAGTTAAGATGTACAGTGCCTACAAAAAGTATTGAGTGTTTTCACATTTTATTGTTATGCAACATTAAATCACAGTGGTTTTGAGTTTTTGACACTAATCAATAGAAATAGACTTTTAATATCAAAGTGAAATAACTGATCTTGTGAGCATTTGCCATCTTTAATATGACACAACTGTATCGTCACTGTTACACTCAATTGGTTTTAGACGTCATTAGTTCACTGGAGATCACCTGCCTGTAGTCAAGGGGTTTCAGTTGTTTGTAGTATAAATGCACCTTATCTGAAAGGCACAACTTGTGGTGAATCAGTCTCATGACCTAACCTACACCATCAAGACAAAAAAACACATCAAGCAATTCTGTGAACGTTGAAAAGAACAAGTCAGGTGATGGATACAAGAAAATATCCAAGTCACCGAATAAACACTGGAGTCCAGTTAAATCAATTTTTAACTAAAGGAAAGAGTATGTCACAGTTGTAATTTGCCTGGAACAGCCCATCCACAAAAACTGAGCAATCATACAAGAAGAAGAAGACTATTGAGAGAGGCCGCCAAGAGACCTATGATAACTCTAAAGGAGTAACAAGCTCCAGTGGTGGAGATTGGAGAGACGGCACAGAACACAACTGTTGCTTATGTGCTTAACCCATTGCAGCTTTATGTGAAAGTGGCAAAGAGAAAGCCACTGTTAAAATAAAGCACATGACATCTCAGCTAGAGGTTTACAGAAGGTACATGGGAGACCCTGATGTCAGCTAGAAAAGGGTTCTGTGCTCTGTAGAGACCAAAATTACGCTTTTTGGCAATCAGACGAAACAACACGTTTGAACACTACACATTATCAAAAGCACACCATGCCCACCATGAAGCATGGTGGCAGCATCATACTGTGAGGATTCTTCCTTGAAGCAGGCCCTGGAAGGCTTTTAATGGTAGAAGAGTCCAATTGAGAACTTGTGGCTGGACTTGAAAAGCGCTGTTCACTCACATCTCCATATAGAGCTTGAGCAGTTTTGCAAAGAAGAATTGGGGAAAATTGCAGCATGCACAAAGACTCAAGGCTGGAATGGCAACCAAAGGTGCATCCACTAAATACATGTTTTACATTTGTAATTAACTAAGATCGTTTTGTAGAGATCTGCTTACACTTTGACATTAAAGAATCTTCATCTGCTGATCAGTTTCAAAAAAGTCAAATTAAATCCATTGTGATTCAATGTTACATAATAATAAAATATGAACACTTCCACAGGGGTGAATATTATTTATAAGCATTGTACTGTATATTATGAAAGCTGCAAAAAAAATGTATTTGCTGTAGTTATACTCTTTGTACTTCTCGGTTCATTTTAAGAGTGCAAGAGTAGAGAGTTCATTTAAGATGTGTAGCCTGTGCAAATATTGAACATTTGTATTTATATATCAGTAATTGTCACATATTGTGCATGATTTTAATGAAAAACAAGTAATTGTTGTTCATATTATTTTCTTCTTTTTAAGACACCAGTGCATTGCTTACAGTACAGGAGAAGCTTTGGCCTGGTAGATATGCCATTAAACTTATGATCCAGGATCAGCAAAAGAAGAGATGTCAAGAAGATCAAGTCTTAAATCTTCATGTTTGTACTTGTAAAATCAATAGGGGCTGCAAAGTAATTGCAGCTGCAGTAAAATCAAAAAGAGAAGGAATTTTCATGGGATCCAGTGCTAATGCCATAATGATTTTAGGACTCTTATTGCTGCTTAGTAAGTTATTTCACTTCCTAAATAGCAACTGCCATATTTTTCTCTGCTTATTATAGACTGTTTACTAGAGAGAATCAAGCAAATAAGACATAATTTGCAGTAATGTTCACCAGAGCTTTCACTTTCTTCATGTACCCTCTTAAAGTATCTATCTATCTATCTATCTATCTATCTATCTATCTATCTATCTATCTATCTATCTATCTATCTATCTATCTATCTATCTATCTATCTATCTATCTATCTATCAATACATCCTACATTCAATCATTTATACACCTTTAAAACATATTGCTATATAATTATACAACACAAAGATTGCACTGTAGAAGTATTATTTAAACAATAAGCAACATCCATCCATCCATTTTCCAACCCGCTGAATCCGAACACAGGGTCACGGGGATCTGCTGGAGCCAATCCCAGCCAACACAGGGCACAAGGCAGGAACCAATCCTGGGCAGGGTGACAACCCACCGCAGACAATAAGCAACAATAAAAATTAAATGTCTGTTGGATTGACAGCTTATAAGGTGTTGCTTCTGTTGTTCTGCTCAGTAAAATTAACTGGTGACTGATATACAAAATGGCTTCTCCTACTGCTGACCTTTTAATTTCCCTACTTCTTATTATATCTTAAAATCATCTATTTTGCTCACCAACTCCTCCTCTTACCATTTTTTTCTAGACTTCCTTTACCTTTTTGTATTTCTGTATCTATTTTGACTGAAGGATGTGCTTCACGCTTCTGATAACACAGTCTATACTGTATGTAAAGCCATTACTGCTTTTCCTTAATTGTTCACATTGAATTCAATTTAGTTTATTTTTGCATAATGCTTTTCATTAAATGCAAGCTCATAATGCTGTAACAGATAAAAGGCAATTGCAAACTACAAATTATTAATTTCATAATGTATACATACAAAAATATACATTTGTTTAAAACTGAGAAACAAAAAGTTTCAAACTGATTAACATAAATGGAACCTAACATTACCTGTCCATTAACGTTATCATAGAGCAATATGACAAAGGAGGAGAGGAAAACAAAAACTACAGTCAGCAGTATCTCTAGAGAAAATAAACCTTTGTGAGGTCCACAATTAGTTTTAACACAAAGTCATAGGCAAAGTTAGACACAGTTACTGTTCAGATACAAATAAATTGTAAAAATGAATCCTTTACTCTTTCAGTGGTTGACCACTTTCTCGCCTCATCACCTTTACAGAAAGAAAGCATTAAGTTTAATGAATTTAGAAAAATGAATTGGACTTTATAGATAGATAGATAGATAGATAGATAGATAGATAGATAGATAGATAGATAGATAGATAGATAGATAGATAGATAGATAGATAGATAGATAGATAGATAGATAGATAGATCACTATACAACAGTTAGATAGATAGATCACTCTACAGCAGATAGATAGATAGATAGATAGATAGATAGATAGATAGATAGATAGATAGATAGATAGATAGATAGATAGATAGATAGATAGATAGATAGATAGATCACTATGCAACAGATAGATAGATCACTCTATAGCAGATAGATAGATAGATAGATAGATAGATAGATAGATAGATAGATAGATAGATAGATAGATAGATAGATCACTATACAACAGATAGATAGATCACTCTATAGCAGATAGATAGATAGATAGATAGATAGATAGATAGATAGATAGATAGATAGATAGATAGATAGATCACTATACAACAGTTAGATAGATAGATAGATAGATAGATAGATAGATAGATAGATAGATAGATAGATAGATAGATAGATAGATAGATCACTATACAACAGATAGATAGATCACTCTATAGCAGATAGATAGATAGATAGATAGATAGATAGATAGATAGATAGATAGATAGATAGATAGATAGATAGATAGATAGAACGATTGAACTTTATTTGTCCCTGGGAGAGATTTGGCTTTTTACAGAAGCTCATTAAATAAATAAATACATAAACAGATAAGTAAATAAGTAGAAACAAAAAGAAAAAGAGTGAGCAGCAAGATGTCACAAAGCTGGTCATTGGTAAATCTGTTAAGCTGCTCTCCATATTGTAGTAACAGCCAGCTATTTTGTCACCAGTCTATCTATCAAACAAACGGTCAATTCAGAATTCCCCAGTGCCATTAATTTAACTTTTTGTGATTTTCTTTTTACAGTATATTAAACGTACAGTATATTGTGTTGACAGAATCAGTGGTATTTGCATGCAGTAACTCCCAGTTACTTGAGTCCTTGCTAGAATGTCTTCTATGTGAAAGTTAAATTTGTTTTCAGTGTTTCTGAATTTCTTAAAACCCTTGTTTCCTCATCCAGACCAAATTCTATATATTCTGGTAGTGTGATTAATATCTATGTGCCCAGTGTTTTTAGAAATGAATTCCTGGTTCTGTATCCTCTCCAGAAGTATCCAGTGTCTCAACCCATGGTATTTAAAATAGTCAAAATCATCCTAATACTGTAAATTGTTGACTTACTTAATGAAACCAGTGTCTTGAACTGCAGCATTAAAAAAAATCGTATCATTGCATACTAGGGGGCTCCGCCCCCTGCTCGCTTCGCTCGCCAACCCCTGGCGTTGGGACATGAGAAAGAGTCAGATGTATGAATTAGATATAGAATAGTGTGCAGCTTTGGATGATGCCCATAGAAATAACAAATCGAGTGTTTGTCATATATTAATGTTTTATTGGAATATTTCTTTGTATACAACATTAGTAGTAAAGATGGTGTCTTGTCCTTGAATGAGTCTTCCTTGGCATGGATTATTTATAATTTTAACTGTAACGTCAGATGAACGGCGAACACGTGAGAAGGCAACATAAAGTTGTCCATGTCCAAAAACGGGTTCAGAGAGGTAGATGCCAACCTTGTCCATGGTTTGTCCTTGTGATTTGTTGATGGTCATGGCAAATGCAGGTTTAATGGGGAACTGTCGGCGTTTCAATGTAAAAGGTAATTCTAGCTCAGAACTTGTAAGGTCAATTCTAGGAATGAGAACAGTATTGTTAGCATGTGATCCTGTAAGAACTGTTGCTTGAATAACATTGCGTGTCATGGTGTTGACGACTAACCGTGTGCCATTGCATAAACCCTGTTTTGTGTTAAGGTTTCTTAATAGCATGATTATTGTTCCGTTTTTAAGGGTAAGGTTGTGTTGTGGTAATCCGGCTGGGTTAATAGTGTTCAAATATTCTAAGGGGAAATTTATATGTTCATTGTCGTCATCAGAGTCAACTTTGTCTGAGCTTAGAAAGATCTGTGTCTCTCCAGGAAGTAATGAAATGACCTGGTTATTAATGTGATTAACATTAATATTTTTTGGACATAATATAGTGCGTTGTGTTAACAGGGGTATTTGGTCTAATGTGATTGCTGTTCCAAATATCTCTTTTACTAAGTCGTCTGAGATAAAGGATTGTGGAATGGAAATAATATCTGGGTGAAGTCCATCTGTATTTGTGAGTGTACCATTTCCCAGTTGTATTAGCCAACTGTTATATTCTGGATCTGGACATCGCATGTTTTGTACCAACTGTATTGTTTTAAAGCAATGCCAATTGTCTGCGTATTTTAAGGTGGACTGAACAATAGCTGAGCGCATGGCATGTGGAACAATAGCTAAGCATTGTCTAAAATCTCCTCCTAATAAAAGAACTTTTCCTCCAAAGGGAATATTATTATTCATCAACGTTTGTAGAAGTTTATCAATGGTGTTGAGTAAGTGACTGGATGCCATTGTACATTCATCAATAATTATCAGTTTTGCAAGACAGATGTCTCGGGCATTGCTACTGTGAATGTTCATAGTGGATACTGATGTCTCTGTGATTGGGACCGGTATTTTGAATATTGAGTGACATGTACGACCATTTATTAACAGATTTGCTGCCACTCCGGTTGTAGCAGATGCGATAATCATCTGTTGTCTTGCAGCAAAGAAATGTATAAGTGTTTCATAAAGGTATGTTTTTCTGCTTCCTCCAGGGCCGTCAAGAAAGAAGCATTTGGGTATAGGGCTGTTGTCCTCCGTGGCATGAATAATTTGTTGAAAAGCATCAGATTGTAATTCATTTAAAGAGGAAAGCATAGTTTGTGCAATTCGTTCTTCTTGTTGTAGATCAATAGGTGTGTAATTTATATCCGGTAAGGAATCTGGAACATTTGGTAAATGGAAGTTTTCCAATGTATACCCAAGGAGCATAAGAGCCAATCCTTCCTGTCCAGTTGGAAATAATATGGGGTATGTTAAAGTATCAAGAAGCGGAAAGCAAATGTCAATGCGTTTGAATGTAGGTGTGTTGTTTTTATCAGGACGTAAATGTAGAACAATATCTCTGTGAAATAGAGGCTCACCATCTTTACTTTGAAAGACAATTGCCACTTCATTAACGACGGGCAGATTGTATCGTCTTGGATCTTGTTCTTTGTCCTTTATCAAGACCAAAGCAATTGTAGTTGCTGCTATACCTTCTGCATTTGCTTTTGTATTTGCCTCCTTTTCAACTTCATGTAGCATTTTTATAGACTTAGCTAATGGGTGATTGTTTATGACATGAGTGACGTTTCTCATTATAAGCTCTGTGCATTGTTTGTTTTCAGGAAGGTTCATGCGTTGATAGATCGCCTCATCCGGATCTAGGATGTAGATTTGTGCATATTTGCGTTGTTGATTTGTTTCAGGGTGCACTGTTCCAATGCGATGCAGTATTTGTCCACATATGCGAAAGCAGTATGGGCCATTGCCTTTTGGTGGCCTGATATTTACTCCGGTAGATGCAAAAGCAAATGAACTATTGTAGGATCTAATACAGTTCATAAAGTTTTTACTTTCAGGCACATCGTTAGTTAGAAGCTTCTTTAGATATTCAGGATATGAATGTAAAGGAGGCAGTGTAATCTGACCTTTTTGACAACAACGTGTAAATTCATTATTTGTATTGCCAGTTGTTTCTTCTGTGAAGTTAAGTGAATGACAATGATTGCAAATGACATTCATTAATCCCAATGAATTTTCCTCAATAGTGGATTCCTTATTGAAGGCGTTTTCAGCCAATTGTCGTAAGCGTTTAACAGGTGCGTGGCGTTGATGACCGCGACGGGCATGTTTTGCTTTTTGCGGTTGCTTGCCTTTTTGTTGCATGTCCATTATTTGTGACGCGCTATTTTTTTCTTTTTTTTTATTCGCCTCGGCTTTGCGCAAAGTCCGTTTCAGTCTACGCCGTGCATTGTTTGTATCGAGCCTTGTCCGTTTTTGTATGTCGGTCATTTGAGCTTTGCGCTTTTCGCGTCTTGCTTTTTTTTTCTGTCAGTTCATTTGCGCGTTGTTCACGTCTCCGTTCCTTGTAGGGTCTGTGGGGTGGTTTTGTGTTCTTTTTTTTGGTCTTCCATGGGCTTGTTGAATCCCCCTCTTGGTGTGTGTCCCGTCCCGTCCCGTGCCTGTAGGGTGGGGGGTATGGTCGTGCCTTGCTATTGTGCGCTCGTCTGTTCTTTTTTTTTGGTGTGTTTAGTTTCGTGTGCAATGTGTTTCGTGCTTTCCCCTCGTTTGAGTACTCTTTTATGTGCCTTTTCCTTATTTTGGTGCTTGTTGAGCCTCATTTTTGTGACTCCTTTCTGTAAGTGCTCGCTCTTGTTTTCTGTGCTCTTGTCGGACTCTTTTTGCGCCTGCGTCTCTCGCGGCCCCTCATCCGCCTCTCTCCCCCTCTTTGTGTGTGTCCCGTCCCTTGCTTGTAGGGTCTGTGGGGTGGTTTTGTGTTCTTTTTTTTTGGTCTTCCATGGGCTTGTTGAATCCCCCTCTTGGTGTGTGTCCCGTCCCGTCCCGTGCCTGTAGGGTGGCGGGGGTATGGTCGTGCCTTGCTATTGTGCGCTCGTCTGTTCTTTTTTTTGTGGTGTGTTTAGTTTCGTGTGCAATGTGTTTCGTGCTTTCCCCTCGTTTGAGTACTCTTTAATGTTTTTTTTCCTTATTTTGGTGCTTGTTGAGCCTCATTTTTGTGACTCCTTTCTGTATGTGCTCACTCCTGTTTTCTGTGCTCCTGTCGGACTCTTTTTGCGCCTGCGTCTCTCGCGGACCCTCATCCGCCTCTGTCGCCCTCTTTTGTCCGCCTTTCTCGGGTCCTTAGCCGACTCTCGCGGACTGTTTGTTGCGCCGGCGCAGTACGTCTTTTTGCAGCTACGGCCCATGGCCGGATGTGCCTGCGTCCATCATCCGGTTTAGCATTCTCGGTTAGTAATATGGATTTGACTGGTTCCCTTAGGCAAAGAAATTTAGAAGATCAGTGTTCATTGCTGTTGTCTGCATATGTATTTTTTGCAGTTGGAGACCATTCTGGTTGATACATGAATTGAACCAGCAACCTTGAGATTTAACCTTCAGTGATTTAGCCAGTACATAACATGTCCTGCCTTACATGTAAAACTTCCAGGTTTATATTGAGATAAGTGACACAGTTATTACTGTCTTTCTAAACAGTTGTTCCTGTTCTGCTACTGACCTGTTCTTGTCGATCTACTCGTAAGACAGCAATCGTTAAACACATTTCAGGTCACTCTGAAGGAAGATTACTAACATATGCTTTGGAAGGAATTGGCGAAGACAAGGTAAATATTTGTATGCTTCATACACATAAATAAATGAGATATTCTAGCAGACTTGTTTACAGCAGTGTGTAGTGGTGTCTTATAATGGTACCTTGGTCTTTGGCTTTTTCATTTGCAATTAATAGGCCTGGTTTGAATACATAGTTCTGTTTTACTTTTTGATCTTTTCTTGCTTCGTAACCACTATGCTGAAGCTTAACTTTAACACTAGAATTAGGCTGCAATTGAAAATGAAAAGGACTGCAACATGTAAAGGGAGTTTAAAACAGAAGGGAGAGAGAGCTAAAAAGAGTATTTATGCAATCATCAGCTCCAAAACAAGGAAAGGCCTTTTGGATTATAGATGAAAGAGAAAATATCTTTTAAAAGTAATTCTTCCCAAGCGTCTATCAACATTGAAATTTAGGGCACTTGGGAAAAGATGTGCATTCTTAATGCAGAGACAGAGAAGGTTATCCAGGTTAGCTAACCCAACAACATTTGCAATATAACGTTTTGAACTTTTTTTTTTTTTTTGGTATGTGGGTCATTTTGTCTTGTTGAGGTTTTGTGCCCCAATGCCATCTAGTACCCCATTATAATATGGAGCTGTTTGCTTAATTTTGCTATCATGTATTAATTTTTTATGCAGGATATTCCACTGCTTCCTTCAGCAAATGGCTCCACTAACATTAGCTCTACACAACACCTAACCCAATCGTTCACAGAGTCTTTACGGTCTTCTGGCAGAATGGTAAATAAACCTGGAGATTTGAATGTAGGAGCTAGGATTGAAAGACGAGGGTTGGACCTTAGCACCAATAAAACTGGAAGAAGTGTTTGTCATATAATAGCCAGAGGATCAAACAACATTTCGGAGAAAAGAAGAAAATCTGGTGGTGAGCTTGTGGAATATGAAGACGAGTACAATGATGTTGCTCTCCCTGATGGCTTTCTGAAAAAGTACTACATTCAGGTAATTGATTAATTTTGCTAAAAAAAACTCCAATGATTGAAATATTTAGGCTTTTACTGCTTAAGTTTTTTAAAATAACCAAATTGTTTTAGTTGGAAGAAAAAAGTGTCAACACTAGTTCATATTTAGTAAAGTTACACTTCAAATTTTCAATAGGCCTACTTCAGATTGTTCTCGATTGTAAATCAAGACAAAAACGTTTCTGTGCTTCCATATTAAATCATCTTAAAGCTCAGCATATTAAATTGAGCTTATTTGAATAAAATGCTGACAAAGTTCAGGTTATGATAGATTCCATCAATTCATTGTATCTAATCACAGTCCTAAGAAGACAAATGGCTTTTGTTTATAACATGTGGAGAATTAAAAGGGTGAAAATGGAGTTAAACAGAGGACAACTTGGAGCCCTGTACTGACACACCTAAACAAGTACTGTACATAGCAGAGTACATTATTTTTGATTTTCCCCACAAAGGACTCTGCCTTCATTTAGAAGATATTTCCCAGATGTCTACATTTATACCCTCACCCTAGAGATCCTGATAATGGTCAGCCTTTACTGGATCAAGGCTTTTGTTTTCTTCTCGACCCATGTCAGAATATTAGCAGGATCATAAAATCTTAAGTGGTTCTTCACAGCATACCCTTGTACCTGACTACCTGGTTGGTACATATTGCTTTTTATGGAAGAAATGGATTATTATGCACACCTTACCCAAATAGGTGTTTTAGTCTACAAATCAAGTAAAAGGTCCATATCATGGTCTGTAGAAGGCACCTCAGGGACCCAAACCCCAGACACAACTGTACCAACACAGTCCTGGGTTTAAATATATTGATTTATTGCACACAAAATACCTTCACATAGGCTTTTTAGACTGAACCAGTTTTCCCTTCCTTCACATCCTTTCCAAACATGTATTGTCCTCTTCCTATCCAAACTCCAACTTCCCGAATGAGGTGGAGCTGCATTCTTAATTGCTTGATCTGGGATTACTTCTCGTGATACAACATTGCCCCTGAGAATCACTTCCCCTACTAAGAACAGTGAACCTTAATGCTGGCAGTTCAGCCAGGTGGCACCCATAGAACCCAGCAGGGCTGCCCACTGGAACTAAAGTTCCCATAAAGCCCTGCAGGCGTCCAAATGGCTAGGAATGGAATGTCTGACACCAATGCTTCGAAGCTTGTATCACTTTAATGAAGCACACTGAGTCAAAACAGCATACCGCAGCCTATATCAAAGCTTCATTACCACATGACAAACATCTCTGAATCACAGAGAGTGCTCTGACTGCTTCAAAAGTTTGTGCTGCACATGCTATGAAGGGGGGTTGTGAAACTGATGGTTATATTTTATATAGAGATGATGCTGAATGGAGTACAAAAGTGTAGAACTTTTTATCAATAACAATAAAGTAAATACTATGCTATATTATTCTTCTGTACTAGATTTTCTAATGTTTTATCAATAGTCAAGACTACTGTAGACACATTCTATAAACCCTGTTATCTGTTCTCAGATCCATAGTCACTTTCTCTAAACCCCTTAGTGCAATTAATCCCTAAACAATGATGGAACAATAATAATCATTCACATTCCCTCACAGCAAAAACCCCTTGACGTAAAAAACCTGTCACGTAATTATTAAATCAGTGGTGGCTTATAATGTGCTGTAACGTTTCACTGGTTCTGAGTGCTGATGGATTTTTGTTGTCTTTATGGAGCTGACAAGTGTCATCAGCCTAGAAAAGAGTCACCAACACTATTGGTTAGCATTCCATTTTTCAAATGAGCAGATTTACTGATAGCCATAGTGGAGCTAATAAAAAAACAGGAAGCGTGTGAGTCGCAAATTAATTAAAGCTTCTGTGGCAACAGTGAAACAGTGAAGTGCAGCAAGTGACCTAAAGGAGCAAGAATCCATTAGCACTCAACAAATGATATATTTCCAACAACACATTTAAACATTGTTTTATTGTAGAAAATTGTCACCAATACTAATAGGTACACTTATTGCAGCATTTTAATGACAACATGATTATCATGAGATAAAAATTAATGCACAGATTGGTCTTAGGCTTTCACAGTGCACCTGCCCAATTTAAAGCAGGCAGTCAACAAAGGCTTGTATATCTGCTTCCTCCACTGCCAGTGTCAAACTCATGACTGCTATGATTTCTATAAGCCACCAGGTCTTGCTATATTTGAAGCTTCAAATCTTTTTTTGGGACAATCAGAATGAAGCTTCACTGAGCTTCTTCCACCCATCACTACAAATGGGAGCACCTTTAGAGGAATTATGACACCAGGCATAGTAGGGAGGCGGTCTCCCAATGACTATCCACTATGATAGTTTCCTGTCCAGACAAGGAAGATGCATCCAAAACCAGACAGGATTACAGGCCATACATGTATCTCTCAATATATACATCAATACGTGCCATTGTCAGAAGGTTTTCTGTGCCTCCCAGCACAGTCTCAAGGGCATGGAGAAGATTCCAGGAGACAGACAGTTACTCTAGGAGAGTTAGACAGGGCCGTAGAAGGCCCTTAACCCATCAGCAGGACCAGTATCTTCTCTATTGGGCAAGGAGGAACAGGATGAGCACTGCTAGAGCCCTACCAAATGACCTCCAGCAGGCCACTGGTGTGAATGTCTCTGACCAAACAATCAGAAAGAGAATAAATGAGGGTGGCTTGAGGGCCGACGTCCTCTAGAGGGCCCTGTGCTCACTGCCTAGCACTGTGGAGCTCGATTTGCATTTGCCCCAGAATACCAGAATTGGCAGGTCCACCACTGACGCCCTGTGCTTTTCACAGATGAGAGCAGGTTCACCCTGAGCACATGTGACAGACGTGAAAGGTTCTGGAGAAGCCGTGGAGAACTTTATGCTGCCTGTAACATTGTTCAACATGACTGGTTTGGTGGTGGGTCAGTGATGGTGTTGGGAGGCATATCCATGGAGGGACGCACAGATCTCTACAGGCTAGACAACAGCACCTTGACTACCATTAGGCATCGGGATGAAATCCTTGGTCCCATTGTCAGACCCTATGCTGGTGCAGTGGGTCCTGGGTTCCTCCTGGTGCACGACAATGCCCGCCCTCATGTGGCGAGAGTATGCAGGCAGTTCCTGGAGGATGAAGGAATTGATACCATTGACTGGCCCCCACACTCGCCTGACCTAAATCCAATAGAACACCTCTGAGACGTTATGTTTCAGTCCATCTGACACCGGCCAGTTTGTACCTCAATGTCCAGGAGCTCAGTGATGCCCTGGTCCAGATCTGGGAGGAGATCCCCTAGGACACCATCCATCGTCTTATTAGGAACAGGCCCTGACGTTGTCAGGCATGCATACAAGCATGTGGGCACCATACAAACTACCGAGTACGATTCTGAGTTGCTGCAATGAAATTTTGGCAAAATGGACTAGCTTGCCACATCATTTTTTCACTTTGATTTTCAGGGTGTCTTTGAATTCAGCCCTCTGTAGGTTGATAATTTTCATTTCCATCAAATGATGTGGCATCCTTTCATTCCTAACAAATTATCCAGTCCATATCAGTATAAATATCCAGCAGGATTTTTTTTCCATTGACATCTGATGTGTTTTCAAAGTGTTCCTTCTAATTTTTATGACCAGTTTATATGGAAGTATAAACTGAGTGGTGGCTCTGAGGCTAGGGATCTGCACTGGCAATCGGAAGGTTGCCGGTTCGAATCCCGTAAATGCCAATAGGGACTCTGCTCTGTTGGGCCCTTCAGCAAGGTCCTTAACCTGCAATTGCTGAGCGCTTTGAGTAGTGAGAAAAGCGCTATATAAATGCAAAGAATTATTATTATTACTTGGTATTACTTGGGTACGGTACATTTGTATAATGGGTTACAACAAGAAAACAATCATTTATTCTTTAAATGTTTACCATTTTGTAATTGCTGGCTGAAATCTATCAGTTACAGTACAGTACCTCTCTGATAACTATGAATTTCTCTGGTTTTGTGAGACAAGAATTGCTGTGTGTGATTGGCGGGTTGGAACCACATACTCCACTTCTTTCTATTTCCAGGTTTACTGTGGTTTACTGAGTAGATGTTTAACCCCCCATTAATAAACAGGATGACTTTTTGAATTATGAAATCATTGTTATAGCAGTTAAGCTGGGCAAAATTACTACTAGGTGTTTCTTCTGTTGAACACCTATTGAAGATGAACTTTTGAAACTCTAAAAACTCTGTATGTTAAGCTGGATTAATAGTAATATATTTGCAAAATTTCATCAACATCTACAAAACTCTTTTGGAGTAATACATGTTTTTTGTGTTGTTGGCCCTCCCACTATGACTTTGCAATGGAATTTTTGAAAATCCATGAAACCTGTAGGGCGGCATGGTGGCGCAGTGGGTAGCGCTGCTGCCTCGCAGTTGGGAGATCTGGGGACCTGGGTTCGCTTCCCGGGTCCTCCCTGCGTGGAGTTTGCATGTTCTCCCCGTGTCTGCGTGGGTTTCCTCCGGGCGCTCCAGTTTCCTCCCACAGTCCAAAGACATGCAGGTTAGGTGGATTGGCGATTCTAAATTGGCCCTAGTGTGTGCTTGGTGTGTGGGTGTGTTTGTGCGTGTCCTGCGGTGGGTTGGCACCCTGCCCAGGATTGGTTCCCTGCCTTGTGCCCTGTGTTGGCTGGGATTGGCTCCAGCAGACCCCCGTGACCCTGTGTTCGGATTCAGCGGGTTGGAAAATGGATGGATGGATGGATGAAACCTGTATCTTAAACTGTATGAACAATAATGCAAGAACAAAATTACATGAAAGAAGACAGCAGTTTTTGAGTGAGGTGTAATTTTTGTGTTGGTCCCTCATCGAGATAATACCCCAACCTACCCTGCCATGGTTTCTATTGAATCACTGATGTGGAATATAGCTTTCACTGTAGAGTAGGGCCAAACCTGAACAAAATCCCAAATTCATTACCATCAGCTGAACTATTCTGGAGTGATGACACGGTTTCAGGTTTCAATGCCCCTGCGGCCTGAAAATCACAACCCCATTCCTCAGTGGAGCTTTTTGAAAGGCCTCAAGGTCTAACAGTAATCTGCAGGCAGAACTTCGTAAACTTAGACTCAGCTGTTTTGAAGTCATGTATTTTTTTCCCACCCCACCTATGACAGTCACCCATTCTGGTGAACGTTTTGAAATGCCATGTAGCCTGAATTTGAAATTGGTTCAGCTTTATAATACATGCAAAATTTTATTAAGATCTCCTAGAATAATGCAGTTTCTATGGGGAACCTCCATTACCAACCCCTCCCTGATGACATTTTTATAACATCATATAGCCTGCATTTTAAGTAGGGCCAAAGGCAACCTGCATGTAAAACTTTGTGAAAGCCAGTTCAGCCATTTTTGCATGATTGGCAAACAAACATTCAAACAAATAGACAAGATGTACTCTGAGGGTTGAAATGAGGTGTTTAGTGTGCAAAACAGGTAAATAATATCCAACAAAGCTAAAAAGAATTTAAAATTACAATGTTATTAATCTAATTACAAAAGCATCAATCTCCTTTTTCTGGGACACAATACATGTATGTTGTGGGTTGTTCACTCGTCTGTCCCTAACATGAAGTCTCTTTTGTTTTCTCATTTGGACCTTATCTCTTTTCTAAATTCTGTGTTTTAAAGTAGTTTATTTCCACAGCTACCACGCATACATAGTTTTGAGCAGCAACTTTGAGATATTTCCCTTTTTTGTTGCAGAAGGAGAAATTTTATTCAGAAGAGTGCCCTCTCCAGGTGGACAGCTTGCTGGAGTTCAGCAATGAAGATAACGTCTCCGTTGTTTCATCAATTGAACTCTGTAGTGGTATGGATGAAAGACTGCATGATAGTTTTTTCATTGATTTGGATTCCAAGTTTAAAATACTTTCAGAAATCTGCACTGTTAAAGAAAGGTATGATGCCTCCCACAAAAAGTCCACAGTTAGAAGTGAGGAAAGCGGTGTGGAACAGACACCATTAGCGCCAAGTAATCAAACATTGCCTAGTGTTAAAGAGGAAAGGCAAACTCCTCCTCAAACTATTTATGAGAATGGGTCTGTTACAGAGTATCATAGAGCCATCTCCCCTACAGATCCTGCTTCACATACACAGAAAAAACTAATTGTGTTAGGAGCACCTTTATGTATCCCTCAGGTCATGCCCTATACCAATGTTCCTATTATTCAAGTTACTCGATATGTTGAGCCACAGAGTCCACTAAATATGTATATTTCAGATTGGAGTCCAACAATTGTTCCTGGCCATCATGGAGCTATAATGCTGGGTGAAATTCCTCATTCTCAGAATATATTCCATACAGAGCGTAGAGTCAACTTGAGTCCACCCATTCGAGATGGTGTGATTGGGATAGATTCTGATCATTTGCGCGTGAATGAAATTCCCATTGTCCGGAATGTTGTTCTGCAGGACCAATCTGGAGGTCACATGCAAGGTAGCTTAACAGGATTAAAGCAGGGCATTTTATGCAAACATGAAATTCTTGCCACTAATATGCAGAAAAGTTCAGAACAAAGGACCTTAAATGTGAGTGAAACTCAACATTTTCAGAGTGTCTCAAAGGTGGAAAAAAGAAAGCAAACAGTGAGTCATTGTGCTGAAAACAAAGGAAAAGATATATCAAACCAGCAGTTGTGTAAAGAATATAGTAGCCAAAGACACTGACTGCTGCATACAGTATGGATGAAACTCTCATTGATATGTCATCTGAATGATGTTGATTTGATCAAATTCACATTGTGCTCTTATTATATTTAGTCTTGCTCATGTAATGTATTTTAAAGAAAAGAAGGATCAGTTACATAATTGAAATAGGCTGTAAAGAAGCCTAAGCTTCACTCTTAAACATGTGCATAAATCTAAGTGTATACACCAATGAAAGGCAAAGTGACAGTCTGGAAATGAAGGCACTGCAGTGATTCTGACTAATTCTCTAATAGATAGATAGATAGATAGATAGATAGATAGATAGATAGATAGATAGATAGATAGATAGATAGATAGATAGATAGATAGATAGATAGATAGATAGATAGATAGATAGATAGATAGATAGATACTTTATTAATCCCAAGGGGAAATTCACATACTCCAGCAGCGGCATACTGATACAAAAACAATATAAAATTAAAGAGTAATAAAAATGCAGGTAAAAACAGACAATAACATTGAATAATGTTAATGTTTACCTCCCTGGGTGGAATTGAAGAGTCGCACAGTGTGGGGGAGGAACGATCTCCTCAGTCTGTCAGTGGAGCAGGACAGTGACAGCAGTCTGTCGCTGAAGCTGCTCTTACTGCAGTAACAGCATACTGTTCTGTGTTGTCCTATGCATTTTGTACTTTACAAGGCAACATTCTAAAAGTACCACATTTGATAAGGACATCCATTCAAACAACAGCGCACCATTATCCGAGATAACTTATGTAGTATGAAGGAAATGAAACAATAAAATTGAAATAATTTTAGATTAGGGTATGAAAAATGATTTCATTTGATATTGTTAACAATCTGGTGTCAGGCCTAATTAAAACAGCAAACTGACAGGAAGGTGCAGATGCTGTTTCAGTATGATTTTGAACATATTTTTCATCAAGTAGCTGCTGAGGGCACTAGTGAAAATTCTGGCTCTTGTTCAGAAAGCGGATGCCACTTGGTTGTTTCACAATAATTAAGATTAGGTATATAAATAGGTTTCACATTTCTGTTATCATTTTAGCCCTAAAATAGTGACTTAACATCAGAGACCTATTTAATTGACCTTAAGGTCAGTGTTTTGGCGAGAGGAAGGCTGTCACAAGTGGCGTCTGCTTTCTGTACAAGACCCAAAATTCTTAGTAGCATTCATGGAAGTAAATAAAACTCAAGCATCATTTTCAAAGTCTGACAATCAATCGATCAATTTTACTTTTTTATAGCATGTTTTTAAATAGTTGCTTCATACATTTTTGTGACAGTACACCTGCACACACAACAGTTTCTTTTTTTGCTTTTACAGACTGTTTACTAAGGTACTCTTACAATCAGCAGTGTTTTTCCTTCCATAATATATGCCGGGGTGGTCAGCTCCGAACCTGGAGGGCCGGGGTGGCTGCAGGTTTTTGTTCCAACCCAGTTGCTTAATTAGAAGCCAAGCCTCACTAGTAACAGATCTTATTTAATTTTATGGCTTGTTAGTTGTTTTAACTCTACCATGTCTGTTCATTCCTAAATCATATATTTATTTTTCCTTTCTAATGATACTTGTGTCATCCAAGTGATTTGAAGCCTAAAACAAATGAGTAATTTTCAGTTCTTCAGTTTCCTTCTGAGTGCTTAATTAAACCAAATAGTGAATGATGAATACACACAAGTGGAAATGGAGACATGCTGCATGCGGAACAACTGGTTCCTTCATCATTTGCATCCTATTGCTAATAAGGAGCAGTAAAAACAGTAAATCCAGCTGTTTAAGACTAAAATAAGCAATTAAGGTTTCAGAATCTTAACAAGCAAGGCAACTAAAATAAAACAGAAAAATGTCACAATAAGTGCTTCATCAGCAATGAGTGATTTCTCATGAAGCCACCGGATTGGAACAAAAACCTGCAGCCACTGCAGCCCTCCAGGACCGATGTTGCCCAGTCCTGATTTAAAGGGTCTGAGTCTTAAATAGCAAATAAATTAAGCAATGTTAATTAGTAGCAAAAACTAGTCACTAATTAAGAAAATGGTTAGAATGAAAACCTGTAGCCACTGTGGCTCTCCAGGATCGGAACTGGCCACCCCTGATATATGCTTTAATATATATTAACTAGACTATTATAAATGATTAAAGCAGAACAATTTCATACTGGAAGTAGCTGTCATGCTTTTCGGTTTGAACAGCCGTCTAAACCTGCCTACATACTCCACTAGCATCTTTTATTCCTAATCCTAGGAAATGCACTTTATTATGAGGAAACCGTTTAATGAAACAAAGTAAGTAAAAAATAAAATCGTGTTAGTTCTTTGGCATTTATTGTGAATTACAAAATGCTCTGACATTCCATCACGAGTCAAATGGACATACAGTATTTTTGGTTTCACATACTGTATTTGGTCATGGAAATAAAACTCAAAAGGCTTTTACAAATGCAAAACAATATAAGACAGAAAATTCTGCTTACTAACACTTTATGAAAACAAATCCAAATCTTCTTTGTCTTGATTTATAGTAGTTGGCGTCACTTTCAGACATTGAGGACTTTTTACTGTAACAGATATCCTGTAGTAATGAACTACAAAATTGTCATCTGTTTTTCTGATTCTGACAGAAGGTAAACACATTGATGTTGCCAGGATCCTCATAGATTAAGTGTTTATGTCATTATACTGCATCTTTTGATGCTGCAGCGGCCAGGACATACATATTTACAGCTAATGCTCAGTTTAACTGAATATGCTTATTGTGTGGCAATGAAGATAAACCCAATCCTGGGATACAGTAGGCGCCGTTCTTGCAAGCTGGTGTTCCAAAGACTTATACTAATTCTTTTTTAAAACACCTGAACTTGATACTTATTTCTCATTATTAAAATTTACATACATTAGTCTGGTTTATATTTGCCTAAATTCTTAATGATCAATACTACAATTTGTGTGAGATGATGCATATAATCAATTTACTTACATACAATATCTGTTGGGTCCTTGAGCAAGGCCCTTAACCTGAGGCACTGGACAATGGCTGATCCTTTGCTCTGACCCCCAAAGGTCATGCAAAAAGGCTATTTCCCCTCAGGGATTAATAAAGTATATCATCATCATCATTATCATATGCTGATGTACAGTTGTATTGAAAATAAGGCTTTATACTGTTGATTTTAAGTTAAAGAATGTGGCTGTCATTGTATGTAATGCTATTGCAAATGTTTCAAGTATTGTTAAAAATGTCCCTTGTTAGTTAAGGATAATATTGGCTTGTGGACTATGGTGTGTTTGTGTCTTAGTTTTCCATTTTTTCTTCTTCTTCCTCTTCATCTTTTTCTAGTTTTTGACATAATCTATATAGTTACTTTGATCAAACTGTATAAATTGTGTAGTATAGCTGAACAAGCCTAAATTCTAATTTTTTAGGTATGTGCTTTAATGTGTTTTCATAAATGAATGTGTGGGCCTGGCTGTAATGGGGTTTAACTGTATCATTTGACAATTTTTTTTAATTTAGTAAATCATTTTATTCTATTTTCACAAGTGGACTTGGATCTGCACTCACATTACTAACAAGTTACCCTAACTATATTTCTGGTTATAAAGTATATTCCAGAGCTTAATGAATGTGAGGGAAAATTATGTTTTCACATTAACAGCTTTTTTACTGTATATGGATTTCTTTTCAAATTTCAAAACAATGCTTTTGGTCTAGAGTTTCTAAAATGTATCTTTTGTGTAATGGTATTTGCTAAATGTTCAAAACAAACAACCATGTTTTACTTTGGGTTGAATAGAATGGGAAAGGCAATTTGTAGAATCTTGAAAAATAAAATAAAACTAAGTAAATCCTTATTTTAATGTAGCTTACTATTTCATATTCTCATATCAATATAATAATAATAATAATAATAGTAATACATTTTATTTATAAAGCACGTTTCCCATGTCCAAGATGCTTATCATATATAATAAAATGCTAAGGTCTGTCCATCTGACACGTGATTGCTTGTGAACTACTGGGGCTAGAACCTTGATCTTAGTCCTAATTGAAAGCTTATGATATTCTTGAAATTCAAAAATTGTGGGTAACAGCAGCCTCTGCAAAGTTATCGTTGGTTATGTGTTTATAACGGCAAAGTGAGCACCTAACCAACTGACATGGGAGAAAGACAAAGAACAGCAGTGACATTTGCTGAGTGTCAAACAAATTGCAAAGGCCATTTACTTGAAAGAGAAGAGCAGTGACATCTTCTAACTACTAATGACAGAAGGAACTTAAGTGACACAGAATAAGAAAGAATAAGCAGACAACATGCTGAGCCACATTGACGAGCAAGAAGTAAACCTGAATATAGACCAATTTAGCACCAGACAAACATGAGGGCTCATAGGCATGCAAGACAAACTTTGGAATTCAGAATGTAAGAACATCCCAGACAGAGAAATGCACAGTGCCAAATCAGAATATCTTGAAATCTGGTAGTAACCATTTACAAAACATAACTAGTATCAACCGCTATCTTTAACTTGGAGTTTATCTACTTTTTATCTTTGGACCATAGAATGTGTGTCTTTTGCTAGTACGTTTTTATTTTTTAAAAAAGTGGTAACACTATAGCTTACAGCGGTGGTTCCCAAACACGGTCCTGCTGACCCACTGTGGCTACAGGTTTTTGTTCCAACCCACTTCCGTTTTTCATTGGACACCTAGCCTAATTAAGTGAGTCATTATTTCCCAGTTTCTATGTTTTGGAGACAATGTAGAAATTACAAATTAAGTTTGGTATATTTTTATTAAAATGTAATAAGCAGTTATATGGGAAATATTTCATTTTTTTATGTTGTTAACAGTATTTTCAACCTAATTTTCATTCTGCTTTTTCAGGTGTTCTGGTTATTGAATTGGTGATTTACTAATTAGCGGGTCTGACACTGAAGTCGTTACTGCTTTCATCATCCTGGGTATCTGAGATGCTGGTTGTTAATTGTCACTATTAGGGTTAAATGAAGGGAGCAAACTACACAGGAAAAGGGGAAAATAATAGGAAAGCAACAAAAGAGAGTTAAGCATTTATAGCTTTAGATAAAAATAGAAATATTTCTAAATGTCTTACAGTACAAATGTAAAAACCATACTGTTGTGTTTTTCTGAATGCAGAATAACAGAAGAGTAAAAAGACCAGCTGATTAAATAAGATCAGTTGTTATCGATTATAATCGACGATTGTGAATGTGGTTGGAACAAAAACTTGCAGCCACAGTGGGCCCCCAGGACCGAGTTTGGGAACCACTGGCTTACAGTATTTTATTATTCTGGTAACCTGGGTTCAGTTTCCAGCCAGGTCACTGTCGGAGTGTAATTTGCATATTACCATATTCACATGGATTTTGTCAGAGCACTCTGATTTTTTCCTATTCTATTCATTGGCCACAAGTACAGCCCAGTAACTTCTTATTGATCAGCTAACATTACACTTCATGTGATAACATAGAAAAGAGTCCTGAGAGACAATTACAATCAAAAGTTTAAAAGTTAAAGAAAAGCAAGTGAAAACAATATCAGAAAGAGAATATGCCTCATACTTGAAAATTTCAAAGATGCTTCAGCAAGCAAAACATCAATTTACCCAAACATTTTCTGAGACTGCCACTACATAATCTTGAGGTACTCCATTTGAGGATGTGAATGTAAAGATAACAACAGAAGGTGAGTCTAGAATTGAAATGTTTGTTCATGTGTGAGTATATTCAATTTTCATGCTTTTGAGTGTTTTTCCCAGAAGTGGTTTATTTCACAATATTTTAGTAAAAAATACATGTGTTTTTTGACTTTGTGAGCATACAATTGGATGAAGTGACCTGTGGGTTATGCAACACATTTAACATGAGATTTTGTTCATGAGTGTATTGTTTGCTGTTGTCCGATGTCAGTCGCCATAGACACTTACTATCTCAGAAACATTGTTATGTCAATTCTGTATAAAGACATTAAAAATAAAAATCACTACAAACATGCAAAAAATATCATTTTTGAGAGTAGTATTCCTTTAAAGTCTCATATTCTAGCTATTGATCCATAATAATACAACTCATCTGTCTTAAATATAGTGCTACAGCATTACAGCAGACAGGTTGACAAGACTGGTGCAGCAGAAGTGACATTGCCATAATGGAGTATAAGCTCTCCAGCTAACATACAATACCTTAGCAAAATAACAAGTTTATTTCAAACCATCATCCTGACATTAATAAGCACTTTGTTGATTTTTTTTATCAATCTGTTTGCATATATTCCAAGGTATTTATTAGTTCTTTAAGATCCTGAAACTGCCCAGACTTGGAGAAGATGCTTATAAATTAAAATCACCTATATCCATTGTAAAACTGAAAGACGCACTAAAATCCATAAGTAAAGGGGTCAGTGTCTTGAGGTCAGGATAAGATCTTCTCTCGAGGGAACTATTGTTATTAATATTCCACATGTGCATTTCCATGATCCCTGCTATTACGCTGAATTATAATATTAGCACAGCTCTTATTAACCTCCTCCCTAAACAAAATAAAGACCCCTTGGATTGTGTTAGTTATCATGAAACATCCCTGATAAACTCTGGCACAAAAGTGTTAGCAAGGCCTGACATGTTGATTTTTCACAACAATTCGACCAATGCTTCTGTCTCATCTTCGATCATTTTCTTTGTTGCATCCATGTCCAGGGAAGCTGGCTTCAGTGCCATGACAGTGGACACAGTAACATTAAGGTCTGGACTTATTTCCTTGAGATTGTCAATGATTTGTTATAATTTCGTGTCTCATCTCTTCAGATGATTCTGTTTTCATTTCTGTTCTTCATGTTCAGAGTGGTACACACAAACACAAAACTGCAGAATGACAAATAGCTTTTCTCAATTTAAACTGGGTTGTATGCATGCTTCTTATATTGCAGGTACCTAAACTTTCATTACAGGTGAGCTAATTTAAGTTAAAGAAAAAAATCACTTGATGAAATGTTTAAAAGTCGCTAATAACTTTGCCAGTCTATTTTTAATATTTCTTTGTGGAGTAAGATAAGATGTAGTAATTTTTTTTTACCTTTTTTGTGCTGTTCTAATCCAAGCAAAAGAAATACATTTGAATGGCAAATCATTTTTAGATTCAACAGTTTTCAGGAGGAATTCATACCCACAAATCTAGACATTTTCTGACACTTATCCGGATCTGGGTCACTTGGGCAGAAATGGCAGTCTATTGCAGTCTAAGATTGCAGTTTAAGCAATGATGAATAGACATCCCTTTTCCCCTGTCACTTCCTCCAACTCCTCCGGGGGGATACCGAAGAGTTTCCAGGTCAGCCAAGAGATATAGTCTCTCCAGCATGTCCTGGTTTCCCTCCCGAGGTCTCCTCCTGGTTGGACATGTCTGAAACACCTCCCCACTGTGGTGTACAGGAGGCGTCCTAATCAGATACCTGAACCAATTCAACTGGTTCCTTTTGATGCAGAGGAGCAGCGGCTCTATTTCAGGCACCTCCAAATGTTTGCTTTTTATCCTTTCTGTAAGGCTGAGCCCAGACACCCTGCCAAGGAAACTCATTTCTGCTGCTTGTATCCATGATCTAGTTCTTTTGGTAACTACCCACAGCTTGTGAGGGGAGGAACGTGGATCGGCCAGTAAATCAACATCTCTGCCTTTCGACTCAGCTCCATCTTCACCACTACTAACTTGCACAATAGCCGCAATACTGCAGACGCTGCTCGAATCTGCCTGTCAATCTTCCGTTTCCTTCTTCCTTCAATCATGAACAAGATCCTGGAATACTTAAACTCTGTTTGAGGCAGCACCTGATCCCCAACTGCTTTTTCTGGCTGAGAACCATGACCTCAGACTTGGAGGTCCTGATCGTCATCCTAACTGCTTCACACTTGGCTACAAACTGCACTACCAGTACATACCTGAGGTCGCAAAAAACAGGGATGTGATCATGAGACCATTGAACGTGACACCCTCCACTCCTTGGCTGTGCCTTGAAATTCTGTTCATAAAAATTATGAACAGAATCAGAGACAAAGGACAGCCCTGGTGGAGTCCTACACCTAACAAGAAATAATCTGACTTACTGCCAGTAATGCAAACTGAGTTTTCCCTCCGGTTGTACAAGAACAGAATAGCCAACAACAGCTGGCCCGGTACCTTATACTCCCACTGGACACCCAGAGGGTTGCTTTCATATGCCTTTTTCCAAATCTAAAAAACACATGTAGACTGGTTGGGCATACACCTGTGAACCCTCTAAAATCCTTGTGAGGGCAAAAAGTTGGACCAGTGTTCCATGCCTGTGACAAAATTCACATTGTTCCTTCTGAATCTCCTCCAGAACCCTGACCTAGACCTTCCCAGGGAGCCTGAGGAGTATGATTCCCCTACACTCTCTGGTCCTCTTACTCTTACTACTAGCCTGGTTTGCCAATCCAGAGGCATTCCACGCATTGTTGAAAAGGTATGTCAGCACACATCCAAAGCCTTCTAAGAAATGGCAAATATCATCCACCCCTGGAGCCTTACCCACCAAGGAGTTTTTAACTACCTCAGTGACTTCAGCTACAGTGGTGGGTGAGTCCTCCACTGAGTCCCTGGTTCTTCTTCCTCAAAGGAACAAGTGTCAGTAGGAATTAGGAGGGTCTCAAAGTGTTCCTTCCACTAGCCAACTGTCTTCAGCAGCACTCCATCCCTGCTATAAACTGCATGGGCAAAGCACTGCTTCTGCTTCATGAGTCACCTGATCATTTGCCAGAATTGCTTTGAAGTTCAACAGAAAATAATTTTCCATGGCATCACTAAAGTCTTCCCACACCCACGTTTTTGCTTCTGCCACACTCCACTGAGCCTGTTGGTACTTGTCAACTGCCTCTGGAGTCCCACATTCTAACCTTGCACAAAAGGCCTCCTTCTTCAATTTGACAGCTCCCTTTGCAGCTGGTGTTCACTACAGGGTTCAGGGATTACCATCACAACAGGCACCAATATGCCCGCACTTCTGCACAGCTGGCTTGACAATTGAATCGCAGAAAATGGTCCATTCAGGTTCAATGTCCCCAGCCACCCTCAGAATGCAAGAGAAATTTGTCCAGATGTGTGAGTCGAAATTCCTTCAGATGAGGGCATCTGCCAAACATTCCCATGACACCTTCACTACACATCTAGGTCTGCCTGGTCTGTCCAGCATCTTCTATCACCATCTCATCCAACTCTCAACCAGGTAGCGATCATTTGAAAGCTCAGCCCCTATCTTCATCTAAATGTCTAAGACATTAGGTTGTAGATCCGATAACACAACCATAAAATCAATTATCGACCTATGGTCAAGGGCGTTCTGGTGTCAAGTGCACTTATGAACACCCTTATGCTTTGAACATGCTGTTGATAACAGAAAAAACTGTGGCTGCCACTAATCCAATAGTCCAATAATGAAACACCACTCAGGTTCAGGTCAGGTAGGGCATTCCTCCAAATCACAGTCTTCCAGTTTTCACTGTTGTTGTTCAAGTGAGTGTTAAAGTACTCCAGTACCTTCCAGCACTCCCCACAAGGTCTCCAAGGAGGCTGAATACTCCGAACCAATTGTTGGCAAATAAGCACAGCTAAGAGTCAGAACTCATATTTGCAGACAGACGACACTTTTGTATGCTGTGGTAAACTCCAGCATACATGTGGTGAGCTTGGGACCCATAAGTAAGCCCACAGCTGCCCAGCACTTCCTACTCTGGGAAACTCCAAAGTGCAACAAAGTCCAGCACTTCTCCAGGCATTTAGTTCTAGAGCTCGTGCTGTCAGGTGAGCCTGACTATATCTAGATGGTACATCTCTATCTCCCACACTAGCCCAGGTTCTTTCCCTGCCACAGAGGTCACATTCCATATCCCTAGAGTCAGTTTCAGTAGCTGGGAATCAGTCTGCCAATTGGTAGATTATCTGAAGAAACTCCCAATTAAATGCTCTGGGGGGTTATCTAATTTAGATCCTCATCACCATGTCTTCATCTTTTCCCTGCCATTAAATCTGCCTTCCTGCTTTCTTATTGAGAAAAGAGCAGTCCTACCATCAGAATCAGAAATCCCCTTTTGCTTCCATGGGACCACTTACTTCTTGTGCTTTCAGAAAGTAGTAAAGCAACTAGGACAGCAGGCCGAGAAAGCCAGCTACTGCCTGTGGCTCCAGAAGACAGCGTTTGGGGAATAACACCATTGTAACGGCAGTCTCAGGGAGTGCCGAGGAGACAGAAGATATCTGTACTCCATGGAATTCAGTGTCCCTTGTGATCTGGCACAGGCACACTAAACTGTGATTGTCATGGATTCCTTGTGTTTGCATATCATTCAGTGTTTTTTTCTCTCGCAAAATGCTGCCCTATCCATCTTTAAACATGCGCACACAGCCGCCTGCCCGCTGTTTCCTTACTCACAGTGATGTCATGAAGTCTGTGTTTTAGGATTGCAGATGTATTACAGCTTATTGTTGTTTTACCGAGCTGCTCTGTGATTGACAGCTGACAGTTAACTTTTTTAATATGGTGTCAAAAAATGCCACTTATCAGTTGTTACTTCAGTTGTTTTGGCATGTGCACTTATCAACAGAACTTATTAACAAAGAAACATGAAAAATAAGATTTAGTAAAATATTAATAATAGTAATAATTAATTACTTGACAACCAAGAACTCTGTAAAAAACATTTTAAAGAGAAATAGTTCTACACCATTTTAAAAAAGTTCACTGTGAGCCGTCAATCACAGAGCAGCCCAATCGAACATCTATAACGTGTAATACACCTGCAGTTCTAAAATGCAGACTTCATGACATCGCTGTGTGTGAGGAAACAATGGGCAGTGGCTGTGTGTGCATGTTTACTGACAGGCAGGATGGCATTTTGCATTAACCATGCATTAAATGAAAAAGGTGCGCAAAGATATGCGAGCATGAGGAGATCTGTGACAATCACACCTTAGTGTGCATGCGCCAAATTAGAAGGGAATTCCACGGAGAATTGCTTAATAACATCAGTGAATGGTGGTCTCTAGCTGACAGCCCTGCTGTTGACTCAACAGAACCGAAGGAGGTATAGCAGGGGGATGTGATATCTTACTTGTACAATAGATATTCTGGGGAACCATTTGGGAATAAGTGCTACAGGACAAGGTTACAAAAATTGATCACCAAAACTGATGAACTCAAAACAAGTTCAAAAGTTGTATTAATACTGATAATTGAGAAAATATCTGGCCAACATGTGACATGTTGCTACTTTCCTGTGCCATCATAACAAGAATATAACATCATAACACCAGAGAGTGTCAATATGTTGCATGTTGGGCTGAAAGCATTGAAATGTTACCATCTGCAGGGAAATTGAACGGAGTATTCTGCGCTGCTGAATCTCTTTTTTGAAGCCATTATCTGTGGCCTTCACAACAGGGTCCACTTTTTTTTTTTCTTTTTTCAGAAGTGGGACCTACGAGCACTTTTCTTGAAATTTAAACACAAGCATGTTTATTATTAAAAAAACATTTATTTAAAAAATATTTATTAAAAATACATATTACATTGTGCTGATTACCTAACACAACATACTTTTAGTTTAGAATACGTTAACATAAAACATGTTTGTTTATCATACATTTTCAAGTTATGATATAGTGAAAACAATTAATACTTGTAATACTCTATTACTTTTAAATATCTTGCCTTACAAGATATATTTCATATCCTGACATATACATTTTTATTATATTTAAGAATACTTCAATGAAAAAAATCTGCATAAGTTTTCTAGAAATATCTATGCACTAATGAGTGCACTAATGTTTCGTACAAAGTGTGGCTTTGCACTTCCGTGCTGCTATAAACGTCTGTGTTGTTCACTTCTGACACCATGTGGTACAATGTAGTTACTGTAGACTGCAAACTGAAAGCAGCAAAAACAGAATGTGTATTAGCCCAGGAGTCAGGTCATGAGTCCTAAAAAAAAGCATTATGTGGGACTCAGGCAAAGACAGATGGACTTCAGAAGCGTTACCTTTTTGGAACATATGAAATTATGATAAAGTAGATAGAGAAAATAAATTAAATAATGATGTCAAATCTTTAATAGCTGTTTAAAAAATAACAGACACAAAGAGTAAAAACAATTCATTTTTTTGTTTCCTTTTCGTTTAAATGTTTCTTCCTAATTTTGAAAGGTCCATCATCTTGTGATTGTTGGCTGAGCTCCATGGACTTTGTAAATTGCATTAATGGCTTTATAGTTAGTGTCATATGGTGACATGGTGACAGAGGTGAGAGTTGCCACCTCAAGGAGCCTGTTCCAGTTGTTCACAGGGCTCACATTATGTGTACAGGCATACTGTTAGGATGTAAATAGACTCAGCATTAGCCCATAGCACATTTCTGTCTAGAAAGTTTGGGATCCAAAGAGGAGTATTTTAAAATGTTTTATAAACTATTTTCCACATGAAACATCTTCAGTTTCTTCTTCATTCTGTAGCAGTCCAGTGCCGCTAAGATTCACACTGTCAAGATGACGGCGATTTATTTATTTTTTATCGAGGATCCCAGGGACACTCCCAGCCTTGGCCCGCCCGTACATACTCACAAACAGAGAAAATAAAGCACAGTGGGAACTAACAACAATTAACGAATATAACCTGTAACCCTATGGCAATATTACATTAAACACAAAAACACAACTCCACACAGCAAAGTCCATGGAATACCACACCGGATGTAATGAGAGATGACGAGAGTAAGCCCAGAGATCTGTATGTTGTAAGGGAATGAAAAAACAGTCCTACTGGTAGACACTGTAAGGGTGAAGACAGATGGATGGTTCAGGAGCGCTCCTATACTTCTGGGAACGCAGAGAATCCACAAACAGTCCTCCACACACAGGTAGACAGACAATCCAGACCCCAACAACGAATACAATCCAGGACACAGTAATGAAATATGGCTTAAATAACAGAAGGCAGTCCAACAAGTAACGAAACACAAAATACAAAAACAAAAAACACTTTTTTTTTTCCTTGTAAACCTGCCCTCCTTTTAAACCCCTCTGACCACCTTTGACCCCAACAGCCCCTGCAGGGACAGCTGGGAGATGTAGTTTTAACTGATAGTAGCACTGCTACAATTAGTTATAGTATTCCATCCATCCATCCATACATTTTCCAACCCGCTGAATCCAAACACAGGGTCACGGGGGTCTGCTGGAGCCAATCCCAGCCAACACAGGGCACAAGGCAGGAACCAATCCCGGGCACGGTGCCAACCCACTGCAGTTTATAGTATTCCTTTAGTTTATATTCTTATAAACTCATTTGTCGGGTTACATCAGTGCAACATTCCCATTCTTGCTGTGGATGGATGCTAACCCTGTTTTAATTTAAATTTAGAGGGTAATACTTAATGGCAATTGCAAAGGCTTTACTCGTGCTTCTGCTCAAATCGAATGTTTGAGCCATCTTCATATACTGTACATACTGCGCGTATAAAATCAATTTTTTTCATTTTTATCAGACTTTGGTGAATCCAATATGAGTTGTTCATGGTCAAGTGATTCAGCAGTAAATAATAAGCTGAAATATCTATACCTACTTAATAAACGAGTGCTCCTCTATTGCTGATCCTTTTGGTGAACACTAACAAGCAACAGGAACTAGCCAGGCATTACTAATACCGACAAATGTTTTGTGGCCAGCTCAGAAATGGCTGAAGTATGAATAAGAACTGAACATATGATGTTAGGTCTGTGTGAAGGTTAAAGTGAGTTTGTGTTTGCTTTACAAAAGTCTTAGAGGCAGAGAGAGCACTTTTGTCTTTCACCACCTTCCCCCCAAGGCTGTTGCTGGAATTATTTTGTGTGTTGCTCTTTGTGATGGTTCAGACCTGTTTGATAGCTGTTTTGGCTTGGATTTATAAATAAGGCAAGTTCATTTCTATAGTGTGTCAACAGAGAAAATGAACAAGACTAAATACACCATTTCAACTTGAAAAAGAATATGTATATATATATATATATATATATATATATATATATATAGTATATATATATATATATATATATATATATATATAGACAAGATGTCCTGCGGTGGGTTGGCACCCTGCCCAGGGATTGGTTTCCTGCCTTGTGCCCTGTGTTGGCTGGGATTGGCTCCAGCAGACCCCCGTGACCCTTGTGTTCAGATTCAGCGGTTGGAAAATGGATGGATGGATGGATATAGACAAGATAGATAGAAAATTTGAATATCACTCCATTAAATGAAGTTATTTCCGATCACTACTTAATTACGTTTGACTTAGTCCTGCCCTTGTCAACACACTCCCAGATTAAAACAAAGACAGTGCGACATCTAGATTGTAATTCTGCTTCAAAATTTATAGATACTTTGAGTAAGTCGAGTGTAACTGCGGAAAACCATTCAGATCAGTTAACATCAAATGTTAAACGTGGAAAACAATTTAGATCAGCTAACATCACATTATAATGTGACCTTGAGAGATGCTCTGGACACAGTGGCTCCCCTTAAAACAAAAGTGATCAAAGCACATAGAAACTCTCCCTGGTTTAATGAAAACACTCGAGCTCTTAAATTAGAGTGTCGAAAACTGGAGCGCAGATGGAGAACAACAAAGCTACATGTCTTTCAAATTGCATGGACAGTGAGTGTTAATAAATATAAAAAAAGCCCTCTTTAAAGCTTGCTCAGAATACTATTCTACATTAACAGATAACAATAATAAAAATCCTCGGGTACTGTTTAGAACAGTGGCTAAATGAACAAATGGAAATTCAGATCAACAGTGCAAAATATCAACAAATATTAGCAGTACAGACTTTATGAACTTCTTCAATGAGAAAATTAAAAATATAAGATCTCAGGTCTCTGCATCACAGTACAAACCAAATACTGGCTTAGCAGACCCTGTCTCACATTGCACTCAGCACTTTAATAATTTTAATCCTGTAACTGAGCAGGAAGTCTTAACTTTAATTTCTAAAATGAAGCCCACTACTTGTTCCCTAGATCCAGTGCCAACAAAACTAGTAAAAAGTGCAATGGATGTTCTTGCAGCGCCTATTCTAAACATTATCAGTAGTACATTATTGCATGGCACAGTACCTGATACACTAAAAGTGTCAGTCATTAAACCATTACTTAAAAAGTCAGACCTAGACCCACATATACTAAATAATTATAGGCCTATTTCAAATCTACCGTTTCTCTCTAAAATACTAGAAAAAGTAGTCGCCAATCAGCTTCAGTCACACCTTACGCATTACAATTTATTTGAGAAATTCCAGTCTGGTTTTTGCACTGGTCATAGTACAGAAGCGGCACTAACGCGGGTTGTAAACGACATTCTGATATCCTCCGATGAAGGAAACTCCACTGTAATTATGTTGTTGGACTTAAGTGCAGCATTTGACACCATCGACCATTCTATTTTACTACACAGGCTAGAAAATGATGTTGGGCTTACAGGCACCGTGCTTGCTTGGTTTAGTTCTTATTTATCAAATCGATTCCAGGAGTCTAAAATTATCTAAATCTTATTATGTGATATCATCTACTGTTAAATTCTGCTCCGTACTTCTAAAAAAATTTTAATTTTTTATTGAGGATTTGTTCTGTTCTGTGTATTGTATTGTATTGACCCCCTTCTTTTGACACCCACTGCACACCCAACCTACCTGGAAAGGGGTCTCTCTTTGAACTGCCTTTCCCAAGGTTTCTTCCATTTTTTCCCTACTAGGTTTTTTTAGGAGTTTTTCCTTGTCTTCTTAGAGAGTCAAGGCTGGGGGGCTGTCAAGAGGCAGGCCTGTTAAAGCCCATTGCGGCACTTCCTGTGTGATTTTGGGCTATACAAAAATAAACTGTATTGTATTGTATTGTATAGACCTCACACTGCCTTTTTGTCTTACGCTTAAGTACCTTATCTCTTGTGATCTGTTTGGCTCTCAAAACTCAAAAATGAGTAGGCCTCAAGTCAAAAGACAGGCTTGTACTCCCACACAAGTCTGAATAAGCAGAATGGGCCCCCTGGCAAAAATTTATTTGGTTCCAGACTCGGAAAGTGGGCTTCACGACCTGAACAAGTCAAAATGGACCAGACAGAAAAAATTACCATAGGGGGAGAAAGGGAACCATAAAACTTCAACAAGCAAAAAATAAATAAATAAATAAATGAATAATAATAATAATAATAATACCTTATTATTAAAGAGTTTCATAGTAACAAATTTTAAATCAACAACTAAACAGAAAGAGAAGTTATCAAAAAGAATTGACGAAAAACACACCTAAGGAATCATTAAATAGATAATCAAAATATAACAATTACACAAGAAAGGAAATTCAAACAATGAGCCAAAATTATAGAAGTATAAACTAATGTTCTGATGCTAGCATAGGACAATATACAATTAAAATTATTTTCATAAAGAGACAATATGATAAAAAGTTTTAAAAAAAGATGTTATGCATAACATAAAAAGTCAGAAACTGGGAGATTGTAAGCACAGGCAAACAAAGTCAGAAAGTTCAAAAAACAAGATTGATACCGAGAATTACAAATAGAGGTTTAAAATAGAAAAAATGCATGTAAAGATATGGAAGCGTTAAAAGACTGACCTTTGAATTGTCGTGAATTAGCGCAGGGGTGCAAATTTTGTAATCACATCCCAATAATCACAATGACATCCTAGACGATGGGTACACAGAACAGCAGCTCCTACAGAAGAAAAAAAAGTGGCAGAAATTGTTTGAAATAAAAACATAAAATTTTGATAAAAGAAATAGATTCCTTGGACAAAAAAAATGGAAATGAGTGTAACTAGATATCAATACTAATAAACATCCATCCATCCATTTTCCAACCCGCTGAATCCGAACACAAGGTCACGGGGGTCTGCTGGAGCCAATCCCAGCCAACACAGGGCACAAGGCAGGGAAACAATCCTGGGCAGGGTGCCAACCCACCGCAGTACTAATAAACAGAGAAGCAAAAAATAATTAAACCATTACCTGACAATGCTTCATCAGCACCACCCAAGTGCCAATGAAAATCTCATCTTTAAGTATTAATGCAATAACTACTTTTTAAATTCAGGAGCCATTTCAGATGAGGGTGATGGAGTAGCCATCTAAGGTTCAGGAAGTGAGTAAGGAATGGCATGAATGGCAATCTAGAACATGTGTACTGTGTGGATGAACACTTTACATGCTGAAAGTATCAAGATAATCATAATTTTAGGTAAAATAGATCTCCTAACCATTGTCATCCATGGTACAGCCACAGATGGTGTAAATGTACATTTGAGAAGTGAATGAACAGACTAATGATGATGTAACAGTAGGTGTTAGGAAGAATCTACTATAGGAAGGGGGACCCAAAAATAACGAGGCTGGAGGGGTGTTATTTCCGACGTTTGACACTAAGAGCATGTATTAGACTGCCTTCTGCATAATTTGGCCAAGCGGTGTCCTTGAAGTGCTCAAGCGATTGCGTGGTGCAGTGAGGAGAAAACAACGTGAATTGTGGCGATCAGGAGTGTGGATTCTGCATCACAACAATGTTTCCGCCCACACAGCATCAAGAGTGTGGCAGTTTCTCATGAAAAGCGGGATGACAATGGTCTCCAACCCCCCCCCCCCCCTAACCCAAGACTTTGCATACTGTGGTATTTTTTCTTATTTCTAAGAATGAAGAGGGACCTTAAAGGAAAGCGTTTTCAGGATGTAGAGGAGGTCAAGAAGCAAACGATGGAGGCACTGAAGGCTATCACTTTACAAGAGTTTCAGAACAGTTTTGAACAATGGAAAAAGCAGTGGGACAAGTGTATTGCATCTCAGTATTTTGAGGGTGATTAAATTTTGGAAATGTTCTGAGAAATATATACGATTTCTCAAAAAAAAATTGGTGTTATTTTTGAGTCCCCCTCTTATACTAAATACAGCTGCTATTTTGCTTGGCATACGCATTTGAAGAGAATCCTATGTATTGCAAAAATATGTTATTTTTTGTGCCAAGATAATGAAATATAATTATCTCATAATGAAATATAGACAACATGCATGAAGCATTTTGCTTTGATACTGTGATAAAAACTAACCCAGTGGCAAATATGCATTCATCTAAATATGTATTTATGGCAATAAAAAACAGAAATATTTATATTTAACATAATTATACAAGTCTATTCTTTCAAGAAGGAAGAAAGATGATAATAAAACATATTCTTTAACTTAGATTAGTCAAGAATAAATACACTGGTCTACAAAAAAATATTTTTTGTTTGCTTCTGGGAACTTCAGAGCAGCTCTTTATTAAGTTTTTTACACTGATTTCATATATGAAATCGGAATTAAGCTAGCACGTCAGGTTTTTGAAATACACATCATTGACGTTTTGACACTTTTGAATATCAATATAATATATCAACACAATATCTGGAGTTTGGACTCTGTCCCACCAAAATTGTTTTGATGTGTTTATTCTGAAAACAAACCAGAAGACAATACCAGAGACACGTTAAAGCATATTTATGTCAATTTACCTCAATATAAAAGTGAGGTCAGCATGTTGGAGGCATTCGCTTTTGCACTTGTACTGCACATCCGTCTCTCTTTGCAAGAACCAACAGTAGTCACCCATCATGCTCAGAGTTAATTTTTCCCGATATCAGTTTTCAATCACCTTTAAATCTTGATGAAATCTTTCACCATGCTCATCTCTGACATCGCGTAGATTTGGTGGAAAAAAGTTGAGATGAGAATGTAAAAAATGCATCTTCAGTGACATTCTGTCTCCCTTAAGCTAATATACTTTTAGCATATTCTCCACAAGCTCAGTATAATTCTCTGCTCTGTGACTGTCAAGAAAATTCTAGACAACCTGAACGAATGAGGGTGCTGATTCAGTGAGCTTCAGTTTCCTTTTGAACTGATTGTCAAGCATCAGTTCACGTATGTCAGGGCCAATAAAAACACCTTCCTTAATTTTGGCTTCACTTTTCTAAAGACCAAACTTATTTCTTAAATGCTGAAACACATCGCCTTTACTGTCCAGTCACCCTAGTTGTCCAAGACCTGGAACATCATAATTAAAAAATGGGACATGCTGGACAAAAACGGTTTTCAGATTTGGAGTCAGCAAGTGAAATTTGTTAAAGTACAGATGAAAGAATCCCAGTAGCAAAATGCTTGTTGACCAGTGATATCATCCAGTTTCTTTAAAAAAGGAGACCTTGTATACCTTACTCTTATACAGTATGTGTAGGTCACAAATCTGTGTAATCTTACTGCATTAAGCACAAATTGTGCTTGTCTGTACACAAGCTGTATGCTTTTAAATGCAACAGACAGAACATATATATGGTAATTATTTATTCACTTGAGGCACCAAGAATGTCTTTGCCAAAATTTTAATAAGGCTAAATGAGTATACCTAAATGCCAGACTGGCTTCCACAGTTTCTTTGCGTCTCCTCCATACTGTCGTGCTATATTGGCAATCTTGCAAGGTATTTAATTACATGTTACATCATACAGTGAGTGAACTTTGTTTTTCTTGTATTAGAAGTGTGTAAATTGTTTTCCTTTTGACAAACAAGAAGGCCAAAAAAAAATACTACACTTTGACAGGTATTTGGTATATACAGTGCATCCGGAAAGTATTCACAGCGCATCACTTTTTCCACATTTTGTTATGTTACAGCCTTATTCTAAAATGGATTAAATTCATTTTTTCCTCAGAATTCTACACACAACACCCCATAATGACAACGTGAAAAAAGTTTACTTGAGGTTTTTGCAAATTTATTAAAAATAAAAAAACTGAGAAATCACATGTACATAAGTATTCACAGCCTTTCCCATGAAGCTCAAAATTGAGCTCAGGTGCATCCTGTTTCCCCTGATGCACGTGTCGCGTACTCTTTGCATTATTTGACAGTAAACTATTTCAACCATTCTATGATCTGATTCTCACAACTGAGGGCATCGTGGTGGATGTTAGCCGACTTGCTGACCAACCACAAGCGTGGTAACCACCCATACAATCAGACTGTGATTCAGACTATGAATGCCGTGAATATATATATATATATATATATATACAGTATATATATATATATATAGTATATATATATATATATATATATATCCATCCATCTATCCATTTTCCAACCCGCTGAATCTGAACACAGGGTCACGGGGGTCTGCTGGAGCCAATCCCAGCCAACACAGGGCACAAGGCAGGAACCAATCCCGGGCAGGGTGCCAACCCACCGCAGGACACACACAAACACACCCACACATAATAAACCAACATGTGATGAATTGTAAGCAATAGCAGTTTCAAGAGACGGAGATATCTAGGACAGAGTTGATATTCCTCTTTATCCAAAAGCACAGGGCGATTCGTCGCAAGCAGCAGATCCAGGGAATGACCAGCGCATAGGGCCTGCATGCGGGTTGGCGAGGGAAGCGAGCAGGGGGCAGTATTAGTAGTATTAGTAAAAAAAAGAAAAAGTATACAGAAAAGCACTTAGTTACATAGTACTTCTGATATAAATGATTAATCAACACCACTACCCATTGTCTCATGAAATTTCCAGGGTGACACAGCTAGTTTACAATAAGAGCTGCAAAGCTTCGTATCTGTTGCCTAATAAATGTTATATAAAATGAGAGAGGTGTTTACATTTATTATGAATTTCTAATTATTAATTTTCTTTTTTCTCATTGACATGTTTAAATCTTTTGAAGCCTCTGCCAGGAAAAAAAAAACAATAATTTTTTCACACAACTGTTGGCTGAAGCTTTAAACAGAAGAGTGCAATTAACTGGGATCTAAATCCAACAAAGGGCATGAATCGCCTTGTTATGACTCATAACATTAATTGAAAGCTGGAAATCCTTCAACTAATATCTTTATAAAGCATTTCTGGAAACAGATGAAGCAGTATATAGAACAAAAGCTGCTTAGAAAAAAATGATACACTTTAGGGCTGAAGCTTAGGTGTGTGCATAAATCTTATTATGCCACAGTTGAACACATCTTCAATAATGTACCTGGATCCTCGGGAGTTTGGGGTCTTTTAACATCATACTCACTTCCGCAGGTGACCCAGCAGAGGCTGATCAGACCCCCTGCTTGTGTCCAGCTAGCAGGAAGCAAATTGCAGTGCGCCCAAGGTTTTGTTCTTCTGAGATACAGCCGGAGCTTTGAAGTTCTATTAATGTGTGCATTACATCAGTTCAACAAAGGAAAAGTATTTAAAGCTCATAAAAATTCTTAATAATTAGTTAACAGTAGTGCTCACTAAATGCATGTATACAGACCTGTGTTGATACTGCACTGAAGTTAAGAGAATTCATAACAAGAAGTTTAATGTCTCTCTTTCTAGCAACAGTCAGTCAGCCATTTTCTAAGCCAATTTCGAACAGGGTCATGGAGGTCTGTTAGAGCCTATCCCAGATAGCATAGGGCACAAGGCAGCAACAAACATTGGACAGGGCACCAGTCCATTGCAAGGTTAGTACAGGCACACACACATCCCAATCACACACTAGGGCTAATTTTGGATCACTAATTCACCTAACCTGCATGTCCTTGGACTGTGTGAGGAAGCTCATGCAGACACAGGGAGAAAATACAAACTCCATGCAGGGAGGACCGGGAAGCAAACCCTCGCTCCTTACTGCAAGGCAGCAGTGCTTACCACTGTGCTGCTCTTCTCTAGCAACAAGAACACATTATTTTAAATTTGTTAAAAAATTGCCATGCATCAAATTTTTTTTTTGTTAAAAAACTATTTGCAACATTTGGATGAAATTAATTCTTAAACGACATTCATCAGTGGCATTGTAAATAAAGAATGGCTTGCTCCGGAGTTTTCCTCTATAGTAGCAAAAGTGTGTGCCAACTATTTACCAAAAACAATGGGGGATCCCTTTGTACATATTCAAACAGACTTTGCTTAGTTACCAAAATGTCAAACTTATGAGTATTTATTTGTTGTGGTAGATATGTTTCCTAAATGGATGGAATCCACACCACTGACTAAACAAATGCTAATAAAGTGGTAAAGTTCTTACTGAAAGAGATCATACGCAGGTTTGGAGTAACATTGCTAATATTTCCCAACTAAGGAACCCACTTTGTAAATGCTGTTATTCAGGATCTATGCTGAGGATTACAAATCGTAAAAGTTCTCCATTTTACTTACAATTTTTAAAGTCCAGGACAGGTGGAAAGGACCAAACAGACTATTAAAAATGAATTAGCCAAAATACAAGCAGAAAGATGGCCATCTGCTCCAGTGCTAGCGTTAATGTCAATAATGAGTAACCGCTACCAAACCTAAAGGCCTGGCACCTTATGAGATACTAATGAGAAGACCGACAGTTGTCATCCTTGCCTCCCTTGTCGGATCCACAAGCACAATTAGCAATTACAGATGAAGTGTTGAAATTCTTTTTAACAATAAACAAATATCTCAAGTCTTTGTATATGCAGGTGGAAGCTCCTCTTCCTAACCTATTGGAGGTGGCAACATAAGTATTTTGAACAAGGAAGAGTCCATCCATCCATTATCCAACCCATTATATCCTAACTACAGGGTCACGGGGTCTGCTGGAGCCAATCCCAGCCAACACAGGGCACAAGGCAGGAAACAAATCCCGGGCAGGGTACCAGCCCACCGCAGGGCGCACACACACACAAAGCATACACTAGGGACAATTTAGAATCGCCAATACACCTAACCTGCATGTCTTTGGACCGTGGGAGGAAACCAGAGTACACAGAGGGGAACATGCAAATTCCACACAGGGAGGACCCGGGAAGTGAACCCAGGTCTCCTAACTGTGAGGCAGCAGCGCTACCACTGCGCTACCATGGCCGCCCACAAGAGTGATTCATCAAAAATTCAAAATACAAAGCAAAAAGTCAAAATTCAAAAGTAAAGATCCTAACCCAGAAAACATCTAAATTTTCTCAAATAAATGTAACAAGTTAATCTGTTTTTTTATTCTGAGAAATCCATAATCTTAGATTCTGCAAATAAGAAGTTACTAATCTTTATAATGTTGATGGACGACCGGCTATGGACTCCGGTCGCCACCCCCCAGGCCGCTAGGAGGAGGCCCTCCAGACAGCATGATGGTGCCCCGAATGCCAGCAGGGCCTCATGGACCTTTGTAGTTTATATACACAGCCCTGCTGGATACCTTGGGGACCACCGGGAGTCGCTGTAGGGGGGCTAGTGGGCTCTTGTGCGCCCTATAACCCGGGAGTGCGTCAGCATCACATGTCCGGAAGGAACGACGTGCTCCCGGGATGAAGAAGAGGACTGTTTGCCCTGACCCGGAAGGAAATGGACTTGTGGGTTGTGCCAGGAACCACTTCCGGGTCAGGGGATATAAAAGGATTGTGGGAAGCCCAGAACACTGAGCTGAGCTGGGAGGTAGGGTGGCGACGTGTCTGGGCGAGGAGGATTGGTGATTTATAGAGAGAGAATTGTTATATGAGTAGTGTGGTGTGTGGAGTGCTTTGTGCACAGTTTAATAACAAAATAAATAGTTATTATACTGTCACCTGGTCATCAGAGTGGTACCTGAGGGTTCAAGAGGTGGCTCCACGCTTCTACTGCTACAAATGTGAGGATGCCAATATCCCTAGAACAGTGAACACATGACCCATCAACCAGCATTGTTGCCAACGACAATAGAGCTTCCACCAGGAAATTAAATGCAGAAAATGGTGACACCAGTACCTAAAATCAGAATAAAAACAATGCCAAGAAGACATCACAAAAATGATATGATTTATCACTATCTGTTTAAAATATGGTATTAATATTTGAATAACTGACAAAAATGAAACAAAATATTCACAAACAAATGATGACACAGTAAAATGCACAAAGAACATCTGAATGCCTACTTGTCTAATAACATCTATAAAAGCCAATATTCTATGTTTTTATGTCAATGTCATGGAAAGAATGATGCCAGTGACACACGCCACACAACTGATATGCATATGCAGAATTGCAACATTAAATGCACAGGCCTAATGGCTACCACAGAGAAGGCATGACATTTAAACACAGATAACCATTGAAGACTGTCAGTCATATAAAAATGGAAAAAGTATATCCCCTCTTTCATCCTTCTTATGCTAATTTTTATTTTACATTATTTTGACCTTCAGAATTTGAATATTTATTTGTGTACAAAAGGTCAAAGTCAGTGTGAAGATACTGTAGATCTAGCAGGTACTGAAAGTGGATAAATCTGCATAATTCTTATCAAGTACTGAGATGATATCCATAGGTCCAAATATTTCCTTTTGTGTTACTACTTTCTGCAGACCAAGGTATTATTTGCCCTCTCTGGCATGTTTTGAAAGAGACTCATAAAGATGTGCATTAAGCAGACGCTTCGTCTCTGTGAAGAATGTTTGGGCACATGTTTGTAATGTTACCATCTACAACTATCCATCCATCCATTTTTGCAACCCGCTGAATCCGAACACAGGGTCACGGGGGTCTGCTGGAGCCAATCCCAGCCAACACAGGGCACAAGGCAGGGAACCAATCCTGGGCAGGGTGCCAACCCACCGCAGATCTACAACTAAGAATGAATTAAAATACCAATGGCTTGGCCTTACTGCCCAAATGAGACATAAATTAAATAAAGTAGACCCACATTTATGGTTCAGATTGATAGTTTGTAAAATGCTAAAAATGGAGATGAACTTTACCTGGGGAAGGTTCATGTATTAAGAGCATGCATGGTGTAGTCCTATAAATCTGGGATAGGAAGGATTAGTAGATAACAGATTATCATGAGGATAAGACAATAATACTATTATTGTTATTATCTTAATTCTAGCATTCCGAGTGTTGTTGTCAGTAAAATGTATCATTGTGTAAAAGTGACAGGAATAATAAATGGTCAAAATTAGGAATAGATTGAACTTTAAAAACTGACTACTTAAAAATGCATACAAAATATAAAAAAATGGATAGAAGAGGGAAAAATACTAAAATAGTGCAAGGAGACAATAAGGAAGATGCACTGACACCTAGTGTAAAAATGGGGAAGGTTAGATTTGGTTCTAAGATGAAATAACTGTGACAGCAAACAGTAACATATCTGACTTAAATAAATCAAACAAATGATGTTGTTGAATATAAGGCCGTGCTTTATTGTTTCTAACAAATTTAGTACTATACTGGTAGCTGCAAGTCAAGGAATGTGCTATAATAGTGAGTGTCTATGTTATATTTCCTTTATTTAGCTTACAGCTTTTTCCTGGATAAGCATTCACGTGAGTATGGTTGTATAATAGTTTGGTGCTAATCAACATACAACATGTTTCCACCCTTCGGTACTATAAATACACATTTCTTTCAGAATTTGAATGAAGGATCAAGCTAATAATTCAAAAAATACTTTTTTCATTGCCGTTTTGTACTGTATATCTTTCTACTATTATATATATATACTAGCAAAATACCCGCGCTTCGCAGCGGAGAAGTAGTGTGTTAAAGAGGTTATGTAACCATATATATACATAAACATATATACATATCTACATATATACATATACACATCCACATATACATATATATGTATACATATACAAATTTACATATCTACATATATATATACATATAAATATATATACATATATACATACATACATTCACATATATATAATATATATATATATATATATATATATATATATATATATATATATATATATATATATATATATATACTGTATACTATACTATATACTGTATATATACATATCTACTTATTGGCTCCTGTATTTAGGATATAGCGGGTTGGATAATGGATGGATGGACATTTGTATGCATAGCCGTATTTGCCCGTTTTCGTTTTTTTTCTTTGTTCAGTAATATTTCAGTAAACCCGGAGCTTGTCAGTTCAAATCCTGGTACTGACACCACTGTGTGACCCTGAGGAAGTCACTTCACCTGCCTGTGCTGCAAAAAACAAAAGTAATGTAACAAATTGTACCTCAGATGTTGCAAGCTGCTGGAATAAAGGCATAAGTAAAATAGATAAATATGTATTATATCTATTATATCTATTAATTTATTTTCAGTTAAGTCATCTGCAGCAAACCTTTATAAATGAGGGTTTCTTCTTCATTGACGTTTTCTCTTGGAGAGCTTTTTTCATTTCATTGAAAATTAAAGCAGCAGCTGCCAAAATATGTAGCTTTCTTATTAATTTTTCAACATTGTGTAAAATAAATTTATAAAGTAACATAAAAGGTTTAAATACTGGTTATCCTTTTACACTAAAATATTACTAAAGAGATACAAAAAAAGTAAAATGCATATGTTCTTTTCTTTAAGGAGATTAAAATATTACTGAAGAAAGAAAAAAAAAACTAAAACAGCCAAAGGGGCTATGCATACAAACTTAAAAGGTTTAAATAAAACAGAAATATACACTTTTATTTTTACTTCCTTAACTTGTGGAGGGTGTATCCTGTAGCAAAGCCCTAAACTTTTTTCGTGAAAGCCCGTTTCAGTCAAAAAGTCTTAAAAACAGGTGTAATGATATTGACAATAAGCTACGCAAACCCACCAAGACATGGAATCGTTTAAATCAAGTATCATTACATCTTCCTTTCTTAAAGAGAAGTAAGGCAGTACTTATAAGCTTACATATATATATATATATATATATATATATATATATATATATATATATATATATATATATATATATATATATGAATATCTATATATGAATATCTATATATATCTATATATGAATATCTATATATATCTATATCTCTATATACATATATATATATATATATATATCTATATCTATATATATCTATATCTATATCTAAATCCCCGCGAAGTACTGCTTTTAAATTTTTATTAAGAAGAAAAACTTTTTAAATTGAGGGAAAATATCCCAATAACAATTTGTTAAGGATCTGTTTTTTTGTGAAGCAGCCTTAACACACTTTTCCGCTGTTTTATAAACGAACGCCATATAAGGTCTTCCTTTTTCCTTGCTTCGCCAAGGAAGGAGCCTTTTTATTAAATCCAAGGGTTCTTCACTTTTTTTTTTTGTTTGTTTATTACGATTGTTATAGTTCTGTTTGTATACAACGTTGTCAGTTCAGCACTCCGGTTGTAATATGACCAAGCCATGCAAGCTTATACTGTTAAGAATGCAACGTATAGTTGTACATGAGAAAAGCAATCTTGCCTCAAATCAATGGCAACCTTTTGTAGGTCTATGAACTTAATTTAAACTTTAGGTTTACACGGTGCTTTCTTTCCGAAGTACCTGCACTCATGAATATGTCTGTATGCGTCAGTCGCTCAAATCCCCGCGCTTCGCACCGGCGAAGTACTGCTTTGAAATTTTTATTAAGAAGAAAACCTTTTAAAATTGAGGGAAAATATACCAATAAGAGTTTGTTAAGGATCTGTTTTTTTGTGAAGCTGCCTTCACTCGAGTGATCACTTCGAGCTGACTTGCTGGCTAACCATAAGCGTTACCTGGTAGGTAACCACCCATACAATCAGATTGTGAATCAGACTACGAATGCCGTGAATGTAATTACCCCGATCTACATGCTGTCAAATAAACGAACCACACGCCGTGGCGCAATTTTAGGGGCTTCGCCTTTAGTGCTGATGTCCGAGGTTTGATTCCCGTAAGGGAGTGAAGTGAGTGGCTGGTTACCTACCAGGTAACGCTTATGGTTGGCCAGCAAGTCAGGTAACATCAGCCGCGGTGCCTTCAGTTGTGAGAAGCAGATCATAGAATGGATGAAAATAGTTTACTGTCAAATAATGCAAAGAGTACGCGACACGTCTTTCCCCCTTATTCTTGGCTCATCAAGCGTACACACTCACTGCACTCGCTTACGGTAATCGAACCTCGGACGTCAGCGCTAGAGGGGCTTCGCAGCGGTGAAGTATTGCTTTTAAATTTTAATTAAGAAGAAAAGAAAACCTTTTAAAATTAAGTCTTAAAAAAAGACTTGAAAATGACTTGAAATATTGTAAAGATATTGACAATAAGCTACGCAAACCCACCAAGACATGCAATCGTTTAAATCAAGGCGCGAGTCGAAAAACACCATCCCATAATATTAGTTAACGATTAACTCATTTCTATATGTATTGTAAGCATACAATACAACTGATAATATGTTGCGCTTATTTATCTGGTGTACCGACATTTTTGCGCGTTTAACGGCTGAAATGTAACGTGGTTTGTGCCCTTCAGAATGAAAAGAGTTTGCATTTACCTTTTTAATAAAAGGCGAGCTTTTAAGCCTGAGAAATCACCCCGTAAATGCACACGTTTAATTGCACATGTGTAAATATGTATGGTTACACAGTATTAAAAGACACTCAACAATTACACAGTA
>NC_041399.2:58836756-58838105 GCF_900747795.2 Erpetoichthys calabaricus | reverse complement strand
CACTAAGCCGCGAGCTATACCCACAGCCTGGCTCGTGGCTCGTTATGCGAGCCAATGCTCGCATTTAGATCTGAATTTTTCGCTCATACTTTCCTCGTATTTTGAATTTCTCGTATACGGAGGTGATCGTATCTCGAGGTTCCACTGTATATTATATCTATACATATTAATAAAAGGCAAAGCCCTCACTGACTGACTGACTGACTGACTCATCACTAATTCTCGAACTTCCCGTGTAGGTGGAAGGCTGAAATTTGGCAGGCTCATTCCTTACAGCTTACTTACAAAAGTTAGGCAGGTTTCATTTCGAAATTCTACGCGTAATGGTCATAACTGGAACATATTTTTTGTCCATATACTCTAATGGAGGAGGCGGAGTCACGTATCGCGTCATCACGCCTCCTACGTAATCACGTGAACTAAAAACAAGGAAGAGATTTACAGCACGAGTCAAACGCGGGAACGAAGGTAAATGACGTTAATTTTTGACTGTCTTTTAATACTCTGTAAGCATACATATTAACACGTGCAATTAAACGTGTGCATTTACGGGGTGATTTCTCAGGCTTAAAAGCTCACCTTTTATCAAACTCGGGAACAAAGGTAACTGACGTTGTTCACTGTCTTTTAATACTGTGTAACCATACATATTTACACATGTGCAATTAAACGTGTGCATTTACGGGGTGATTTCTCAGGCTTAAAAGCTCGCCTTTTACTAAAAGGTAAATGCAAAACTATTTTCAATCATTCTATGATCTGCTTCTCACAACTGAAGGCACCGTGGCTGATGTTACGTCACTTGCTGTCCAACCATAAGCTTTCCCTTTCGGGAATCGAAGCTCTGAGGTTTTCTTTTGTTCTTAATTAAAATTTAAAAGCAATACTTCACCGCTGCTAAGCCCCTCTAGCGCTGACGTCCGAGGTTCGATTACCGTAAGCAAGTGCAGTGAGTGTGTAATTACATTCACGGCATTCGTAGTCTGATTCACAATCTGATTGTATGGGTGGTTACCTACCAGGTAACGCTTATACTTGGCCACCAAGTCAGGTCGAAGTGATCACTCGAGTAAAGGCAGCTTCACAAAAAAACAGATCCTTAACAAACTGTTATTAGTATATTTTCTCTCAATTTAAAAACGTTTTATTTTCTTCTTAATAAAAATTTAAAAGCGGTACTTCGCCGGTGCGAAGCGTGTGGATTTGACCGACTGACACATACAGACATATTCATGAGTCCAGGTACTACGGAAAGAAAGCACCGTGTAAACCTAAAGTTTAAATTAAGTTCATAGACCTACAAAAGGTTGCCATTCATTTGAGGCAAGATTGCTTTTCTTCTGTACAAC
>NC_041399.2:56674256-56679256 GCF_900747795.2 Erpetoichthys calabaricus | reverse complement strand
CCTTATTCTTGGCTCATCAGGCGTACACACTCACTGCACTCGCTTACGGTAATCGAACCTCGGACGTCCGCGCTAGAGGGGCTTCGCAGCGGTGAAGTATTGCTTTTAAATTTTAATTAAGAAGAAAAGAAAACCTTTTTAAATTAAGTCTTAAAAAGAGGTGTAAAGATATTGACAATAAGCTACGCAAACCCACCAAGAAATGCAATCGTTTAAATCAAGGCGCGAGTCGAAAAACACCATCCCATAATATTAGTTAACGATTAACACATTTCTATATGTATTGTAAGCATACAATACAACTGATAATATGTTGCGCTTATTTATCTGGTGTACCGACATTTTTCTGCCTTTAACGTCTGAAATCTAACGTGGTTTGTGCCCTTCAGAATGAAAACAGTTTGCATTTACCTTTTTAATAAAAGGCGAGCTTTTAAGCCTGAGAAATCACCCCGTAAATGTACACGTTTAATTGCACATGTGTTAATATGTATGCTTACACAGTATTAAAAGACACTGAACAACGTCATTTACCTTTGTTCCCGCGTTTGATAAAAGGCGAGCTTTTAAGCCTGAGAAATCACCCCGTAAATGCACACGTTTAATTGCACATGTGTTAATATGTATGCTTACATAGTATTAAAAGACACTCAAAAATTAACGTCATTTACCTTCGTTCCCGCGTTTCACTCGTGCTGTAAATCTCTTCCTTGTTTTTAGTTCACGTGATTACGTAGGAGGCGTGATGACGCAATACGTGACTCCGTCTCCTCCATTAGAATATATGGACAAAAAACAGGTTCCAGTTATGACCATTACGCGTAGAATTTCGAAATGAAACCTGCCTAACTTTTGTAAGTAAGCTGTAAGGAATGAGCCTGCCAAATTTCAGCCTTCCACCTACACAGGAAGTTCGAGAATTAGTGATGAGTCAGTCAGTCAGTCAGTCAGTCAGTGAGGGCTTTGCCTTTTAATAATATGTATAGATGTGGAAAAATGTCCGTTCTGTAGACTTCACTAAACAAAACCACTGGTTTTGACACAATCAATACTTTACAAGGGAAGCACACACACTGAAGAAAATTGGAAATGGACACAGGTTTCACATCATATTTTTACAACATCCATTCATCCAACCATTTTCTTTACCCACTTTTGATTTTTGACAGATGGAGCCTATCAAATAAAGCAGAAATTGTGTTTTTTTACTATGTGTCATTGTGGTCACTATAGTGGCATGCAAAAGTATTCAGTCCCCTTGAAAGTCATCCTAATTTTCTGCATTACAAAAGATATGTACACACATTTATCCATTCAGTATTTTTAATATGAACTCTTACACTGTAACAATACATTTCCAAAGTCAAAATAAACCATTTTCTATAGATATTTAACTGAAGAAGAAAAAGTCAAAAAGTCCTTGCAGAAAAGTGTTTAAAAGAATTTCAAGATGTTGAGCTTGGACTCTGCTGAAACCTTTTAAACAAGTTTGCCATTTTCAAGATAAAAGATAGTTAAATATAGAAATATAGTGTACTGATCATCGCTTGTTCACTCTTCATGTTCTCTTTTAGAATCCGTATTAGTCTGACACTTGCAACAATGAGGCATTGTCTTACTCTCTCTGTTTATCCATCTGGTTATAACAGCTAGCCAATATGGATGGTGACCAGGATCCCCTAACAGGTTGGAAAGTATTGCATATGAAGCTAACTTTTGTGAGTCCACATCCTTGCGAAAAATTACTGCATTTGTAAATCGTGTTTGCATAGCTGAGGCATTCAGCCCAGCTGGCAGTATTGTCACATGCCAGTGATCATTCCTCATGCGTGTGTGTGCAGACTAATTGTGCCAAGAATGTAGTTGTTTTATGTGTGTGTTTTTTAATAATCTGTCCGATGCTTGTAATGAAAAGGACACTAGACAGGCAGATACAAAACTCACTATAACTTGTACAGGTATTTTGATATTATTTTTGCCAATATTGCAGAATTTCACATGGCAAAGCAGAAAAGGTCAATGCAAACATCTGAAGGTTCCAGGGACCAAAAAATTTGCCTTGCAAGTACTTTTCATGACTCTACTTGGTAGATCTTTCTTCCTTGAGCATATCAGATTACACAACTGCATCAAAACCAAAGTTTCCAAAGTATTGCAAACTTCCCATATTCTGTTAACCAACATATACAGTACAGTAATCTCTTCCGCGAAGTAGAAACCATATGTTCATATGGTTATTTTTTATATATTTTAAGCCCTTATAAACTCTCCCACACTATTATTAACATTTCCCGCACAATTCTACAGCATAAACCCTTTGTATTCTCTTAGATATTAGGTAAGATTCGTTGAAATTATGTATGTAAACACAGTTTATATACAGTAAAACCTAAATATTATTTTAAAGATATCGAGCGTCTCCAATATCACATATGTTACAGCCATTACGACAGACAGGCCACCAGCAATAAATCCGTACAATGCAAGAAAAATTGTATACAGTAAAATGTGTGTACAGTGACACTAAACTATGTACATGTAATAAGTACTGTACGCAGATAATTAATTATGGTTACTAACCAACAATGACACGACGACTTGTCCGATAACGATGAGTTTAATTTTACTGCACAACAAAGGATAGCGTTACAGCTCTTCTAAAGGAGCCTCTTCAGGCGACTGTGTAGCACAGCCGTTGTTCTTCTTCCGGCACTCTTCAATCCAAATCCCTAAAGCAGATTCCATCCAGACTACTGCCGTATTACGTCCATTTGCAACTCGTTTTGCGCCCTGGTTAAAGGACACTGCGGCCGTAGATCTTATATGCTTTTCCTCCTTTTTAAATAAAAAGAAGCGTGGACTCATTGATGCCATAATGGTGTCCTGCAGCGGTGTAGCTGTTCCCTTCCTTCAACATATCCAAAACTTTTACCTTTTCTGCAATCATTTGCATCTTCTGTTGGTGCTTGGACACGGCCCCTGAAGCAGTAGCAGGAGCACATTAATGCTGAATGAGTGAGATGAGACTTCCTGGTTAATGCAGCACTCCGTCGCTGAGCCAATCAGCAGCACACAGGAACTTAACTGCATGCTCTGATTGGGTAACTTCTCAGCCATCTGCCAATAGCATCTCTTGTATGAAATCAACTGGGCAAACCAACTGAGGAAGCATGTACCAGAAGTAAAAAGACCCATTGTCCGCAGAAACCCGCGAAGCAGCGAAAAATCCGCGTTATATATTTAGATATGCTTACATATAAAATCCGCGATAGAGTAAAGCCGCGAAAGTCGAAGTGCGATACAGCAAGGGATTACCTTACAAATGCTTTTCAGATATGCTGAATTCAGCTGCACACACTCTGGCTTTTTTATTTTCCCCTCGTTGCATTACAGCAAACACCATACACTGGACAGACAAACCTTTCTTGTGTTTGCAGGGACCTTGCGGCTGCATTGTGCTTTTTGGTGACCAATCATTTGTTTGTCCGGTGTTACACACACGCACAAGCGCATACCAACAACTTAAGACAAAAACAGACCTGTTTTTGGAGCAAGTTGAAGATCAATAAGACTCGAGTTGCTGAATCTATATAACTGACAGTCACATTAATGTGTTTATTTGTCTACGGGGTAAATTTGGCTGTTTATAGAAACTCTTTAAATAAATAAACACACACCAGAATGACTGAAAAAGGAATTAAATAAAAAAAAAAAAAAAACTGCTGACTTAGCATTTACACTCACATTGAGGCATTATACAGGTGTTTTTCCTGTTCATATAAAGGAGCTTATATATCTTTTGCAGTTGAGATTTATGGTTGGGCAGCACGGTGGCGCAGTGGGTAGCGCTGCTGCCTCGCAGTTGGGAGATCTGGGGACCTGGGTTCGCTTCCATGCGTGGAGTTTGCTTGTTCTCCCCGTGTCTGTGTGGGTTTCCTCCGGACGCTCCAGTTTCCTCCCACAGTCCAAAGACATGCAGTTTAGGTGGATTGGCGATTCTAAATTGGCCCTGGTGTGTGGGTATGTTTGTGTGTGTCCTGCGGTGGGTTGGCACCCTGCCCAGGATTGGTTCCTGCCTTGTGCCCTGTGTTGGCTGGGATTGGCTCCAGCAGACCCCCGTGACCCTGTGTTCGGATTCAGCGGGTTGGAAAATGGATGGATGGATTTATGGTTAGGTATTGTCTATTATATTTGTGTGATTAAAATATATTTAGTTGTGAAATGTGCATTATTAAAATGATCTGATTAAGGAAGTTATTTAACAGTACTGAATTTTTTACAGTGTTGCTTATCTAGTTTTCCTTTGAATGGATACTCTGTGCATTTAGTATAGCTATTTGAACAACTTTGTGTAAGTGTGTGACTAGGCTGAATGATCACTTCTTGTCCAGGTTTTTTTCTTATCATAAAGATTATTACTACTTAAACAAATGAGTCTTATTTTTATTTCATGCAGACCTCTAGGTAACATTTTCTACATGAAAATGAATTATTGTGAGTGTGTGAGGTTGTTTGATGCAGCCTAAAAAACACAAGTAGTTTTCATGGGCCATAGATAATAAACCTCCTGTGCAATTTTAATCAGTTTTAAGCCAGAAGCCACCTAGTCTAAGTTACTAATTGCCAAATTGATCTGTTACACTAGCAAGAATGGTAGTGGTTTTTCTATAATTACCAATATCACCTACTACTGAACTGTTTCTACTAGTGCCACCCACACCAAGTACCCAATCACACTTTAAGATAAATTCATTTGATTAATATGACTACATATGTTAAGTTTTTAACATGGATATGATCTTTCCATAAATATCCGTGTGGAATTATTGTTATGGTCCTGGGTGAAATTTCGGAAACTGATAATTAGCTGTTCTTTTAGAAAATACAGATAGAAGTATAGACAGATACTTTATTAATCCCTAGGGGAAATTCACATACTCCAGCTGCAACATACTGATAAAGAACAATATTAAATTAAAGAGTGATAACATGTTGGACCA
>NC_041399.2:56524256-56669256 GCF_900747795.2 Erpetoichthys calabaricus | reverse complement strand
CTTATGATCGACCTACCTCATAAAAATGAATTTGAGCTATCATTTCTATGCTGAAATTAATATATGTGTAATGAAATATTTATTTTTATAAAAGAGATGTTTTTACTTTTTTGTTGTTAGTTGCTGATATGCGTTGAGGATGAGCGGCGTGGGTGAAAATTTCTCTGACCCTACAAGGGTTGAGCCCAGGAAACGCAAAGAATGCCCATCTGACCAGCTCGGACCAAGGTATAGGAAATCTTAACTTTAAGAATTAGTTCTGGATTTTTCAAATTGATCATTCTGGGTGCACAGTTAATCTAATTTTCTTGATATGTCTTTACATAAAATTAGCCACACTGAATTAATTGTAGCCCTGTTTTTGTAAGTGTAATTTTACACCTCATTTTCAGCTACTATTATTATGAGGGGCATACAGATATAAATGGGAATTTATATATGAGCTACACTTTATTGAATACAATGAAATGACTTGCACACTATTTTTCTATGTAGTTTCCTGCCACGGCAGTACACTTGTTCCAGCACTCAGGAAACTTCTTACTCCCAGAAGAGTAGAAGTCTTTTGACTGCATGTTGACCCATTCTTGCACAGCGTCAATAACCTCTTTATTCAATTTGAATTTCTTCACTCCTAAAAATTCCTTAAGTGGACTGAAGAGATCGTATGAATGACTTGCACCAATCATACACTCTAGACTGAGAGAGACACTGATTTTTAAGTCTTGAATAAATCTGAGATGGAATGACTTCTTCATTAATCAAAAATGTAATAATAATTTGCTGCACAACACTACTGTATACCTCCCGCTCCAACATGTTGATTACAATTGACAGGAAGGGGGGAAAGAACGGCTTGCACTACTAATGACAAGTTCAAACGTGCCCATGTTTGTCCAATGAGTCATGTCTACCTTGAACTCTTCATGAGAACAGAGCGTGAAAATTCCTGTTTATAATTGAATGCCCTCGTAATTTAATTATTTTTGTTTTAAATGCCTTTTGTTTGTGAAAGATTTGAATTGAGTCACATTTAGATACTGCGTATGTAAATCATTTTAGAATGTATAATGTTCTTACTGTATGTGCCTAGTTGATGGGAACATTGGTTTCTTGGAAAGAATATTTAAATGTTTATAGAGGCAGTGGGTTGGTGTTTGACAACAATCTTTACGGGAATATTTTGATTCAAGGCATTATTTGCCCTTCTGGATTTATTTTATAAATATAAATTTATGTGTTTCAGGCTTTTAGCCTGAACTAACGTTTTGTTTTTTTATTAGTTGTGGCACTTTTATTATATGCTCCATATATGTTCCATGTTAGTTATGTCTTTTTGTTTGTTTTTGCAGTCCTAAGAGAAGTGCTGAAAGACGTAATCGTGAGCATGAAAACAAATATATTGAAGAGCTTGCCGAGTTGATCTTTGCCAACTTTAATGACATTGATAACTTCAATGTAAAGCCTGACAAATGTGCAATCTTAAAAGAAACTGTGAAACAAATTCGTCAGATTAAAGAACAAGGTATGAAATTCCGCAATTTTCCCAAAGCATCTAATTAAAGTTGTAATTCATTTAGTATTTCCTAGTTTGAGCTTTAAGTTGATTTCACTCCATCTCAAATCATAAAAAATGGCAACTGTACTGTTTTTGGATCATGACTGGCTGTGGATGGGAATTTTCTTTTGTTACTGAAAACACGGTGGAAGTAATATCAAAGAGAGACAGATTTTTGACAAAGATAAGGATTCTTGGTAGAATAAGGTTTTGACATACATAGACTTTAATAAAGAATATGTAGTTAAGATTACATTTTACCCCACATTTGCTGGAAATTACTGGACCTAATGGTACGGTGATAATTTTTCCTAACCATAGATTAAACTGTACTCAGTTATAGAAAAATGTATATACTGTAGTGTTGTAATCTAAGTGTCACTCACTAAAAGGAATGTACGTGGCTCTTAACAGTTTTTGATTTTAGACTCTATGATCTTTTGTAACTGTTTAAAATATTATTAGGTTATAAAGTATTGGCAATTGCATAGTGGCTAAAATTTTGCAATTCTTCACTGAGATTGGTAGCAGGGTATTCCAGGATTGGGAACACTTTGTGTTTTCTCTCATTGTGCATGCGAGTTTCCTCATACAGTCCAAAGACATTTAGTTAGGATAATTTTTCAATTACTTGTTCTCAGTGTTACCTTATTTTTGAGACAACCAGTTATCTTTAAACAAAAAAGAAAAATTTTACATATTGCACAACATTTACACATTTTTATGAATTGCTAGGTGGCTTCGCTTGCCATACCCCCAACCCCCACCCCACCGCTACGTGCCGTAGTGAAGAGGGGGGCTGGTTGCTTGCTCCTCCAAAAACCCCTCTTAAACTGAGATATAATGGGAAACAGTTTTTTTTTTTTTATTATTTATTTTTTTGCCTCCTGTTTGCTCGATATGCCGTGCCGCATGATCTCCATCCCGTGCGGCACTTCGAACATTTAAAAGCCTGTACAGCAGCTGTCCTATTCTTTGTCTTTTATTTCCGGCCCAAGATGTGGTTAAATCTCTTGGCACAAAGTCCCATCTCGCGGGGCGTGAGTTCTTGATATTTTTTAGTTTATAATATTAAAACTGAATTAGAATCGGAAAACCTAACACCACATTAAAGTTTGATAAATTCTGAAAAGAATGATACCAAACATATATATGTAGGTTTTAAAATAAGCCTAATTTAAAATGTGACATAAAAAGTCACATAAAATCGTTGCACTTTTAGGCTTAGGATTTTATATATATATATATCTATCTATCTATATATATCTATATCTATATAAATCTATATAAATCTCTATCTATCTATCTATCTATCTATCTATCTATCTATCTATCTATCTATCTATCTATCTATCTATCTATCTATCTATCATATATATATATATATATATATATATATATATATATATATCTATATATATATATCTATATATATATATCTATATATATATATCTATATATATATATATATATATATATATATATATATATATATATATATAGATATATATATATATATAGATATATATATATATATATAGATATATATATATATATAGATATCTATATATATATATATAGATCTATATATATATATATAGATCTATATATATATATATAGATCTATATATATATATATAGATCTATATATATATATATATAGATCTATATATATATATATATAGATCTATATATATATATATAGATCTATATATATATATATAGATCTATATATATATATATAGATCTATATATATATATATATAGATCTATATATAGATATATATAGATCTATATATATATATATATCTATATAGATCTATATATATATATATCTATATATATATATATATATATATATATATATATATATATATATATATATATATCTATATATATATATATATATATATAGATCTATATATATGTCTCATGAGGGAGCGAAGCGAGTGCAGAAAAAAAAAAGCAGAGGATGTTTTGCGCATTATCACTGAGTCGGACTCTGGACTCCACAGATTACCAGCCGCTGGACTACTTCAGGCTGTTCTTTCCTGAAGCTGCCTTTCAGCTACTGTCAAACGAGACAAACAGGTATGCAGAGCAATTTTTTGAATCGAGGGCTGTGCTTACATCGCATTCTCATTTTTCAAACTGGAATCCCACAACAAAACATGAGATGAAGGGCTTTGTGGCATTACAAATATAGATGGGACTAGACTGGCGATATAAGTTCAGGGAGCATTGGTCCAAACGTGCTTTGTCCCCTGGTGGCTTTGGACAGGTTATGTCGCGTGATGATAGGTACGTGATGCTGCAAAGTGATTGTGAGCAACTGAGCTTAATAAATTCTGACACTAGCAATGAGGAGTTCTTGGGGTTTCCATAAAACTAGAAGAGTGCTTGAAACTTAAAGTCTCTCCTTATTTGTTAATGACAGTGATGATATTTCTTAATACCGCTGTTGAATTTACATGGTTGAAATATTATTCTGCTATATTTTATTAAACATATTAGTGCACCATTTGGTTCAGAATATTTTTTTTCTTGTTTTCATCCTCTAAACCTAGGTGCGTCTAATGGTCAGGTGCGTCTTATGGTGCAAAAAATACAGTATATATATATATATATATATATATATATATATATATATATATATATATATATAATAATCTGTTTTAAAAGTTGTAGCATTTTTGTAAAAAGAATTTTGTAACAATGAGTCATATGAAAATATAGTGTAATAGAATGCAATGACATGTATTGATAGAGTATGTAAAATCAATTTTTGAATTACATTTGTAATATAATTTGGTTAAAAAAACAGTTACCAAATAGGCTTATGGTGACTGAAACAGCTTTCTTGAACCTGAAGTGAAGTAAAAGCTCTATCAGTTTAGTTAGTGTTTGCATTTGTTGAATGTGACATGTCTATTACTAGTAATATATTATAGTTTGTATAATGCATAATTTTTGAAAGAAGTACACAATTTAAGATTTGGCTTGATTGAGAGTTACCAGCTCTGTGTTGCTCCAGTACCTTGTACTGGAGTTATGTTTTGTGGTTAAGAGCAGCTATCAGCCTAGTAAAAGATGAAAATAAGGAGAAATAACCTCTCAAGATAAATTTGAAACAGTAAAGGAATCAGTAATTGAAGTAGCATAGAATGTTTCTCTTTTAAGTAAGGTGTTATGAAATCTTGCCAGTGCATTTTAAATGGCAATTTTTTAATTTGTACGATGCACGTTAGTTAAGATGGCTTAATGGTAATGCCAAATGACACATTCCTTTACAGGTATACAAAATTTAAAAAAAATACACTGCAAGGAGAATTGTTTCTTTTGGACAGACATGACAATGATAATAGGTGCTTTCACATTTTATGCTAACGTATTCTAATATGGGATCAGGAGTCTCACATATGACATAAGAATTTCTCTATATTAGAACAATACAAGCAAATAATTAACATACAATGTACTGTGAAAGTTTGTTGAAGAAAATAAAACTGCATGTTTTACTTTCCAGTGCAGACATTTTGAATGGTGATTATTCTTTTACTACTTAAATTCTGTTTGTTCACATCTATGTATTGCCTTGACTTGTAAGAGCAAACAAGCGCACACTCAAATCATATCATACGGTCCAGTCCCACCCTCTGAAAATGGCATCTATCTGCCACTCCAGCTGCACAGGTCCACAGCAGTGAGGATACTGCAAGCCAGTTCATCTTCTGGAGAACAGCGCATTATGGCCGTAGTTGTGTAACTGACGCTTCCTCACAATGCAGGTAATGTGCCTCATTTGGGGCTATGTGAGCAACTGCTTGTTTGACACAAAGTCAAATCAGTGATACCAAAGGATTTTCCAAAAAGACACAGTACCGAAGGATTCTAGTCTTCATCTCAGGTCACTGGATAGCATCTAAGTCTCCCAACCATATAGCAAAACAGTGAGCACCAGGACTCTAAAGACTTGGGCATTCATCCTTTTGCAGAGATTTTGGGCGCACCACACACTTCTTTCCAGTGATCACATGACCCTCATCTCCTGCTCACACGCATCTGACTTCAAAGGAAAAGTCACCAAAGACATGAATGTCGCTTCTGAGCTAAGTATATCTCTTGACAAGGTTGAAATTCCCTCTAGAGACACACTACTGATGGTTGTGCCCAAGAGGCCATTACAGTAATCCCTCCTCCATCGCGGGGGTTGCGTTCCAGAGCCACCCGCGAAATAAGAAAATCCGCGAAGTAGAAACCATATGTTTATATGGTTATTTTTATATTGTCATGCTTGGGTCACAGATTTGCACAGAAACACAGGAGGTTGTAGAGAGACAGGAACTTTATTCAAACACTGCAAACAAACATTTGTCTCTTTTTCAAAAGTTAAAACTGCGCTCCATGACAAGACAGAGATGACAGTTCCGTCTCACAATTAAAAGAATGCAAACATATCTTCCTCTTCAAAGGAGTGCGTGTCAGGAGCACAGAATGTCACATAGATAGAGAAAACAATCTCTAGCAAACAAATCAATAGGGCTGTTTGGCTTTTAAGTATGCGAAGCACCGCGGCGCAAAGCTGTTGAAGGCGGCAGCTCACACCCCCTCCGTCAGGAGGTCAGGAGCAGGGAGAGAGAGAGAGAGAGAGAGAGACAGAGTTTGTTTTTCAGTCAAAAATCAATACGTGCCCTTCGAGCTTTTAAGTATGCGAAGCACCGTGCAGCATGTCGTTTCAGGAAGCAGCTGCACAAAAGATAGCAACGTGAAGATAATCTTTCAGCATTTTTAGACGAGCGTCCGTATTGTCTAGGTGTGCGAACAGCCCCCCTGCTCAACCCCCCTACATCAGGATCAGAGAAAGTCAACGCAAGACAGAGAGAAAAGTAAGCAATCTAGCTTCTCAGCCATCTGCCAATAGCGTCCCTTGTATGAAATCAACTGGGCAAACCAACTGAGGAAGCATGTACCAGAAATTAAAAGACCCATTGTCCACAGAAATCCGCGATATATATTTAAATATGCTTACATATAAAATCCGCGATGGAGTGAAGCCGCGAAAGGCGAAGCACGATATAGCGAGGGATCACTGTAAAGGTCTGGATATTGGATTTTATCCAGGACACTCTGAAGCCCAGACTTTCCTTGCTCAGTCTCTCAAGATTAAAGCCTCCATTGACAATATGAAGATCACAAGTCAAGATCAGTGAATCTCTTTTCTCCAACAGATACCCCACAGCAGCTGGACCCCATGACCCTGCCCAACACTCAGTCCATGCAAGCATTGAACAGAGTAGGAGCAAGAACACACCCCTGACAAACCCCAGAATCAACTGGGGAAAATGGAGTTTCTGCCTCCACTCTGCAGGCCAGCCAAAATGTCCAGCAACTTCAAGGGGACCCTGCAAGGTCTCAGATGTCCCACGGAGCAGTTCAATAAACTGTGTCGATCTGTACAAAAATTGACAAAGGCTGCAAAGTAACTCTGCCGATATTCACATTTGCACTCAATGAGAACCCTCAGTGTCAGGATGTGCTTTATGCTGGACATCTTAACCAGATAGCTCAAGTCACTGATAGGTGATCCTATTGATGATGACCTTGGCCAAGGACTTTACCAGGCACCGAGAGCAGTGTTATCCCCTTGTAGTTGTCACAATCTAAGCAATCACCTGTCCCTTTCCAGATAGAGACTAAAATCCTGTTTTCTAGTCAGTTGGGATGACGCTTATCTCCCAGATGGAAGCAAAGATTGGTTGCAATGCCAGAAGGACCACCAGGCTAGTTCACCCTGGATACCATGTATCCCTGCAGCCTTTCCTACCCTTAGTTGGTTCACCACCTGTGCAATCTAAGTGATATTGGGTTGTTCACAGCTAATTGGAGGATCAGCCTCAAGAACCATGGACCCAGAGATGTCCAGTGACCTAGTCTGAGGATCGGCTTTAAACAGCTGCTTAAAGTAGCCAGCCCAGTAGGTCACAACTGCAGTGTCATCTGTAAGGACCATTCTTAGGAACAGATTGAGATGTGCATAATGCTTTGATTCCTCTGTAAGCAGGATGTGAGTCACTAGACCATAAATGGTGTGTGACTTTCTCAAAGACTCCTCTGACAAAAGTCTCCCAATCTACCCTCTGAGCCCTTGCAACTATCCTTCTAAGTTCCTGATACAGACCGGAGTTGCCATCAAGTCATGCACTGCGACTCCTCTTGATGATATCCAGGGTGCCCTGCGAGATGAAATATCTCCTTTTGGGAACACCAGTAACACAACCCTCTGTAACCTTCAGGGTCTTGTCACAGAAAGGTCTCTCACATCACATTAGGATTGTCAGTTCACTTAAATCTGCAAGTTCCTCTAACAAACTGTGTGCAAAACCCATTAGAAACAGCTGATCTTGGAGTTGGATCGGGTTCAGCCTCATTTTTCTAGTAGGTGGCAGCCTACTGGACCTAAGCTATGTCTTTAGAGTAGCAACAAGAAGAGTGTGGTCAGAATTCAAAAACTGGGCAGCTAGGTAGACCCTGCAGTTCTGTAGGAACCTCCAGCGTCTACTCACGAGGATGTGATTGATCTTTTTCACTGCACTACCAGTGTTGGAGTACCAAGTCCAAAGATGTGGCTCAGGGTGCTGGAATCGGGATCCAGCAATCCACAGCTCCTGACCTTGGGCAAAGTCGAAGAACATGGAGCCACTTTCACCACTGTTGCCGTACCCATGTGGACTGACACATTCCTCATAGCCAGTGTTGTCAGTGCCAGTGGTCGCATTGAAGTCACCCATGACCAGAGGAGTGTCACCTTACGGGCACCCATTAACCACTGAGTGAAGTTACAAAAATAAGGTTTCCTTCACAGAGACATCACACACCGTGGTTGGATCATACACTGAGACAGCAGACAAGGCACCTAGAAAGTGCCGTAATCTGCGTCTCATAATATTCTCGTTGAAAAGAATGACATTGGACACCATCGGATGCAGCCGATCTGCCTCATCAACAGCTGTTCCTGAGTATGATGGCCATTAGAATGACAAGACCAATAAAAGGTGTACCCATCTACAGAGATTTGGCCTCTCTGCCTATGCTAAAACATGTGTAGTAAACTCCCACCAGATTAAAATTAAGAGTGTTTAGTTCTTGTCGCTTGATCGCAATATTTTTTTATACCACTGAAGCACAATTGTTTACACATATGCATTATAATTTCAATAGGATATAAGTTCGCAAAATAAGTTTCTGTTGTAATGACTTTTTTCAGTGGTTATTGTCTTGCTGTCTATAGAACAGAGACAGCAATTCACATGTGGGCCGCAGTATTCAGTATCAATAGTGCTTGGTGGTGACTTAGTGAGGTGAAGCTATGCCCCTGGAGGAAGATGGGCAGCTTTAGTGAAGCACACAACTGATCTTTTAAAATGGCTGAATTTCACAACAATGTTTTGCTTTGTTGCCTTCTTAAAATGACATGAATGTTTTTTTGCAGTATGTATGCAATATCAAGACATGGTTCAATATTCTAACAATTTTGGCTTGAACAATTGATGTGTTCATTAAGCTTTAAGGCTTTTTTCACATTGGGACCCCATGCTCATTAGCTTCATTGTAAAATGTAAGAGCAGGCCTTTTACATTTAAAAAATGTATAAAATGATTCACTTTAAAAACTCAATTTTCATGTAGCATTTTAATATGTACTATGACTAGCTGTGTTACCCAAAGTTACTGATTACTTTTTCTCACTCAAAAGCACTGTCCTTTTACCTTATCACATTCTGAAAAACAGCATCTCTACCACCTATAGAAAAAATTGTGGCTCATTCTGTTCAGTTTGTCTTGGCTTGGTTCTTTTATAGGTTAATTTGTGGTGTGTCAGACAACTCTTCCACTTTGTTTTTGATTGGTATTATGAATTAAATTAATATATGCAAGTGGACAGAGTTGTTGGTTTTTTTAAAAATCGCATTGATTTAGACAAAAAAAAAATGTAAGTTTCAGTTTATCGCAGATTTCTCCTATGTAACACACACTCACTCCACTGAAGCGACCAACAACACTGCACAATATTTACCACAATTTTTAACTGTGCTTGATTCACTAATGGCAAAACACACCCCTTCAGATGCTGCCTGTTTTGTCATTGAGCAACTTAAAAAGGTAAAACTGGGTCCCAGGGCCACAAAGGTTGAGAAATACTGCTCCAGGATAAATGCAGTAATTCTGCAAGACAATGAAATTGCTATCCTAAAGTATCCCAGAGTGGTTCAGGGAGAAAAGAAAAATGCAGTAGTTGCTACCTGTGACATGCCACATTTATTTATGCTGTTATTTAAACTTGGAGCACTAAAGAAGTTATCTGGTATAGTGGATACTAGATAGTAGTTGGGATACTCAAAAGTAGTTGGGAGTCCCCGCTTTGGCAGGTTGCAGATGATTTTTGACTTTGCCATGCCTTGCTCCTTTCACTTCACTTCTTTAGATGGCTCTCTTTGGCATAAAGTGGCACACCCCAATTATCTGTGAAATTGACATTAGTGCAGTGGTGAAATGGGGAATGCAGTGCATTAGATTATCCCATTTGCTAGAGCATTATATCAATAAATAAATGTCAAATAATTTTGTATTTTCATCCTCGCCAAATTTCAGTCACATTCATTAAGGAATTTTTAAGATTTTGGATTTATTAGTTTTTCTATGGCGGGTTTTTAACCTTTGTTAGTAAATACCTACTGCCCTAGATGTACCATCCAGGCAAATTTGAGCTTTTTAATTCAATGGGAAATAGTGTTTTTGTCAGTCAACTTTGTATTTTCAATAGAGAGAGGGAGAGAGCGAAAGATCATGAAGTAGTAACTTTGACTTGAAAAATGCCAAACATCCTTTAAAGAATCCGGTAAGAATCTGTTTTACTTCATCCAACCCTTTACACATAAAGTTTAAACATTACTTTTAATTATTATTTAAACTGCAACATCTACAGGTAGTTGACCCTATTGCATCTATGTGTTAATATTTTTCTGTGAACTATTTTTGAAAAGTTAGCTTTCTTCAAACCCTTTATCACCTGCAGTTACCCTCTGTCTCTTTCTCATTCTCTCCATCTCTCTCTCTCACTTGTGCTCTCTATTTTTTTTCCCTGAATTGAAAGTTTTGGTAGCTTTGTCTTTGTTTTCTAATTTAGGCAGCGGTATGCACAAATGCGAGAAAGAATATTTGGGTTGGAATGATGATGATGCAAAATTTTGTTTGTGATTCACAGGTTTAAGAGTTATGTATTAGAATTAAGTGAGTCACATCAGAAATGGCTTCAAATTGCAGATATAGCCTTTCCTTATGTTAAACGTTGGTAGGTTGAAGATTTGAATATACAGTCATATGAAAAAGTTTGGGAACCCTTCTCAGCCTGCATAATAATTTACTCTACTTTCAACAAAAAAGATAACAGTGGTATGTCTTTCATTTCCTAGGAACATCTGAGTACTGAGGTATTTTCTGAACAAAGATTTTTAGTGAATCAGTATTTAGTTGTATGAAATTTAAATCAAATGTGAAAAAGTGGCTGTGCAAAAATGTGGGTTCCCTTGTAAGTTTGCTGATTTGAATGCATGTAACTGCTCAATACTGATTACTTGCAACACCAAATTGGTTGGATTAGCTCGTTAAGCTTTGAACTTCATAGACAGGTGTGTCCAATCATGAGAAAAGACATATTTAAGGTGGTCAGTTGCAAGTTGTGCTTCCCTCTGACTCTCCTCTGAAGAGTGACAACATGGGATCCTCAAAGCAACTCTAAAAGATCTGAAAACAAAGATTGTTCAGTATCATGGTTTAGCGGAAGGCTACAAAAAGCTATCTCAGAGGTTTAAACTGTCAGTTTCACCTGTAAGGAATGTAATCAGGAAATGGAAGGCCACATGCACAGTTGCTGTTAAACCCAGGTCTGGTAGGCCAAGAAAAATACAGGAGCGGAATATGCACAGGATTGTGAGAATGGTTACAGACAACCCACAGATCACTTCCAAAGACCTGCAAGAACATCTTGCTGCAGATGATGTATCTATACATCGTTCTATAATTCAGCGCAATTTTCACAAAGAACATCTGTATGGCAGGGCGATGAGAAAGAAGCCCTTTCTGCACTCACGCCACAAACAGTGTCACTTGTTGTATGCAAATGCTCATTTAGACAAGCCAGATTCATTTTGGAACAAAGTGCTTTGGACTGATGAGACAAAAATTGAGTTATTTGGTCATAACAAAAAGCGCTTTGTATGGCAGAAGAAAATTCCATTTCCAAAATTCCATTCCAAGAAAAACACCTGCTACCTACCTACTGTCAAATTTGGTGGAGGTTCCATCATGTTGTGGGGCTGTGTGGTTAGTTCAGGGATTGGGGCCCTTGTTAAAGTCAAGGATCTGATGAATTCAACCCAGTATCAACAAATTCTTCAGGATAATGTTCAAGCATCATTCACAAAGTTGAAGTTACGCAGAGGTTGGATATTCCAACAAGACAATGACCCAAAACACAGTTCGAAATCTATAAAGGCATTCATGCAGAGGAGAAGTACAATGTTCTGGAATGGCTGTCACAGTACCCTGAATTGAATATCATAGAAAATCTATGGGATGATTTGAAGCAGGCTGTCCATGCCATCAAATTTAACTGAACTGGAGAAATTGTGTATGGAAGAATGGTCAAAAATACCCATCCATCCAGAATTCAGACACTCCTCAAAGGCTATAGGAGGAGTCTAGAGTCTATTATAATTACAAAAGGAGGCTCAACTGAGTATTGATGTAATCTCTCTGTTGGAGTGCCCAAATTTATGCACCTGTCCAATTTTGTAATGCATATTGCATATTTTCTGTTAATCCAATAAACTTAATGTAACTGCAGAAATACTACTGTTTCCATAAGGCATGTCATATATTAAAAGGAAGGTGCTACTTTGAAAGCTCAACCAATGATAAACAAAAATCCAGAGAATTAAGAGGGGTTCCCAAACTTTTTTTCATATGACTGTATCCTTAATTTTGTGCCTGTTTTTTATATATAGTTATTGACCCACCTTAGTTTAAATGGAAACTCTAAACTGGCATGATTTAAGTAACTGTGAGTATGTGCTTGAACATGCCCTGTGGTTAACAGACATCCCTTCTAAACTGATTCCATCCTTGCACCTGAAATTGGGAGGATAGACTCCAGCCCCAGTGACCTATATAATATGGATTAATCAGGATAAGAAAATTGGTATTAAATAGAACAGTGGCACAGTAAGCAAAAAATTGGATGGTCAAGTTATAGTTTTTCTGCATGATGTCAGATGTCAACAGGAATCTTTCCCTGAAAGTATGAATTAAGGTTACTGTCATATACATGCGTAAGACCAGAGATTTGACTTGAACTCCACCTTAATGAGTTAGTTATCCTAAGTGCTATGTTATGATTTGCACCAGTTACATTTGCAATCTTCAGGAAATTATTGTTATTACCAGACTGATCTGAACTTGCATACAGTGGATAAAAGGATATGGCACATCTGCATTTGTCCTTATAATGTTAACTCCAGCTTCCTGTTTCCATGGTCTATCTAGTCCTATCTTTGTTTTAAAAATTCTGTGTTGCTGACTAGAACATTTCACACAATGGATAGAATCATCATCATAAATTATCACGCCACTGCCGAATCCAGGTAAGAGCGGCGTCATTAACAACCTTAAGATTCTCATCAGTATATGCAGGGCCTCGGGAACATTCATGGAGAATGTGGTCCATTGTTTGGGTGGGCTCACGACAGGGACATTCACGCTTGTTGTGAGGCCCCATCTAAATAGGTTGTCTCTTGTTTTGCCCACCTTTGACCTAGCTCGGTTAAGTGCGACCCATTATTTCCTAGATAGGGATGTTCCATTGGGTACATGCTCATGAGGTGTAGGAAGAGCTTCATTGGGTCAGTCAGTCTCTCGCCACCTCTCAAGCCTATGTTTTGTGGACTGCTTTGGATTAAGAGGTTCCACTGTAGTGAAACTCCAACAAGAAGGTAGTCTGCGATTTACCTCCTGGTGATGAAGTGGGTGTCTGGAGTCCATCAGTTGCTTGAGCCTTTCTATTCTTGAACTACTTTCTCATCGTATATGGAGGGGTGCGATCCCAGTCAGCCTGTATAAAGCTGGAAGGTACATTGTTCGTAATGTGCTTGCACTATTTAGCTCAGGGTCAACCTTGTTGGCATGGGTTGATCTAGCCCACACTGGTGCACAATACTCTGCTGTTGAAGAACAGAGTGCCATGGCCATTGATCGCAGGGTCTTGGGGTCTGCTCCCCAGGATGTGTTTTGGAAAGCCAAATGGGAGAAATTTACAACAGACCTGGAAGCTGACATTTTAAATATCAGACCCATCCCACAGTGCTATGCAGAGTTCCAGCATACTGTATGGGAGTGCTCTAAAAGTAACATCCCAAGGGGCTGTAGGAAAGAGTACATCTTAGGCCTCAGCAAAGAAACCAAGGCTCTTTACAGAGATTATATTCAAGCATATAATGAGGACCCCTTTGCTGAGAATTCAATAGAGCTCGGGGAAACCCTAATAACCTTGTTAAGTGGGGAAAGGAAAGATTGGTGGAAGGAAGTCATAATGAACATTGATATGAGTAGTAATAACATAATGGCCTGGGCTACAATTAGGAAACTAAATTCTGATAAACCTCCCAAACGTACAGCAGCTGTAACAGCTAATGAGGTGGCACACTAGTTGTTACTCAATGGGAAACCACCAAGTAAGGAAAAAGGTTATCTCAAGAAAATGAAAAAAAGGCATGGGTCGAGTCATGAACACCAGTGACAACCACTTTGATCCATTTGTCATAGAAGAACTGAATAACGCTTTAAAACAACTGAAGCCTGGTAAAGATGCTGGATTAGACGGGATTACAACAGAGATCATACAGCACTTTGGTGATAAAACTAAACAGTGGCTTCTCAGTAGTACTACTGAAATCTGAAAAAAAAAAAAAAAAAAACCAAAAGATCCAAAAAGTTACCGCCCAATTTCACTGTTATGCATCTTATATAAGGTATATGAAAGGATGATGCTGGCATGCATATCCACAACCATCAAGGATCAAATGTCACCAGACCAAGCGGGCTTTCGCCCCGGTCGATCCTGTTGTGGCCAAGTCTTAAACCTAACTCAACACATTGAAGATGGGTTTGAGCAGAAACTAATTACAGGGTCCGTGTTTGTAGACCTTTCCGCTGCCTATGATACAGTGAACCACAGAGCACTTCTTTTCAGATTTGCTAGAACCATACAGAACAGTCCATTAGTTCATATAATTGAGTCTGTACTGGTCAACAGAAGGTTCTACGTACAAATGGATGGTAAAAAGAGTCGCTGGAGAAATCAGAAAAATTGACTTCCTCAAGGTTCAGAGCTGGCTCCTGTTCTGTTCAATATCTATACCAACGACAAGTCTGTGTTCACCAACATTAGGAGGTTCATTTATGCAGATGATCTCTGCTTAGCCTCCCAGTCTGTTTCCTTCCAAGATATCCAAAAGAGACTTACCAATGCCCTCAACAACCTCTGAGTATTACACTAAATGGTTCCTTAATGCCAACCCAGGGATGACACAGGTCTGTGCCTTTCATCTTAACAATAGACAAGCAAACACAACTCTAGAGATCAGGTGGAATAACGAAGTACTAAAGAACACAAACATCCTGTTTACTTGGGCATCACTCTGGACAGGACACTGTCTTTTAAAGAACATATATTTTTAAACTCAAAAGGAAGATATCCAGCAGGAATAATCTTAGCAAGCTAGCAAACACATCCTGGGGAGCAGACCCTAAGACCCTGCGATCAACGGCTATGGCACTCTGTTATTCAACAGCAGAGTATTGTGCACCAGTGTGGGCTAGGTCAACCCATGCCAACAACGGATGGAATGTGCGGAAATGATATTTCAAGCTTTTTTGGGGGGGGGTTAGAGCCAAGGGGGTTCTGTGTTAGCCCAAAATGATGTATTCATCCAAGCATACTTAATATGCACTAAAGCTTTTCATATTTCATATATAGATAGATAGATAGATATACAGAAGCCTTTCTCATTTTCTTTGAGAGTGTGTATACGAGTGCACTTTTGTCTGTGTGAAGCCATTTTCACACACAGGTGGACTACTTTGGTTTGAATCCTGGTGTACCCGATGTTTAATTTTTTAGTTTTCACTTCACTTCTTAATACATTACCTTAAAAAAATAAAGTGGACCCTTACTGAAAAGTAAATCCCTTGGTGCCCATTTTCATGTTGTTTTTGTTTACATTATCCATGCATAATTAAAGATAATTATGGCATGGCTACAAATTGAGTAATTGGTCTCTTTCCGTCTGTAATTAAAAGTCATATTTTTGGTTAAAGTTATTTGCTTGCTTCTGTTTCAATATTTACATGGCCTGAATATGGAAGGGGTCATGTTTGTATATTAACACATGTAGCATACATCATAAACAGAAAAGTTGTCAGTTCTTGAAATAATCTTTGGGATGCATTATTGGGAGCTTATTGTCTAATAGATTAAGATTGTGGTTGGAATTTTTTGTCCTGCTGTCAACAGGTTTAATTCATTAAGTTTAAATTGCAGTATCATTTATATCCACAAGATGGGGTAGAAAACTAGGAGAGTTATCTTACACAAGTGTGCTTTTACATAGTTCTCCTTTATTGTATTTCAGGGATAATGTCTGCCCATAACATGTTAAATTCAGCTTTACCTGCCTGTTTGTGCTTGCCTGATATCAAGCATATCAGCAATGTTATAATAAATGGAATAAAATAAAGGTGGTGGGATAAGGTTAGGCCAAGAGATAAATGTGTATTTTTTGGCAGTTGGATAAATGAATGTGTTTACGATAAATGTAATTCCTTAATATGGTTTCTTGCAACTTCATCTCTGTATAAGTGGTATCCAATCTAGGACCAGTGGGTTGATTAAGCTTGTTTAATTGAGTGTGTCTGTACTGATAGTGATATTTCCATCAATGTGTCTTTATTTTAAATGCTGATCTCTTGTCATGTTCTATATAAAAACATGATAGTCTTGTTTATAGAACTAGTGAAAAATACTTGCGGGTGTGGACAGTTGTTTAGAATTGGTTTCTGCCTATGTGGACAATTCTGATGGGATAGTTTGACTCCTGGTGAGCTTGTGATGTAATAAGTAGGCCTCTTCAAATGGATGGATGAATGAATAGTGGGTGACATTTTTGCTAAAATATTGGATATCTTGCATGTCATCACCAAAATAATTGAATAATAACTGTCTTGTGTTTAACTAATTGCCCGACTGACAATTTTTGGTGATGATATATCGGGCAGATATCTGGTCATTACATGTGCCTTGGTATCAGTTGAACCTCTAATAATATGATGCTGATCCTCTTCCAAGCAGCCATGTTTATTAGGCTATTTTTTCAGGTATAAAAGGCCTCAGTTTGAAAAGCCAGTCTACTTAACTTACTATCATACTTACTATCATACTTAAGTTCACAGTTTACCTTTTAAAATGCTGTTTTGCATGCATGTGTTCCTATGTTTCCCCATTGGCTTCACCCCTCCAAAATTTTCATTGCACAACCTACTTTAAGTGTGTACAAGGTTTTCATTCAATAACTAAAATTGTCTATGTTCCAAAGGTCTGGTGTTTATTGAGTAACATTTCACTTTCAAAAAGTTGTACATTTGTAGCAGTTGCTTGATAGAGGACCTACACTGTAGTAGTTTAAGATAAGCATTCCTATTCAATTGTTTGTTTTCTTTTCAAAGAATATATATATATATACACACACACACACACATACACAGTGGGGCACAAAAGTATTTAGTCAGCCACCAATTGTGCAAGTTGTCCCACTTAAAAAGATGAGAGAGGCCTGTAATTTTCATCATAGGTATACCTCTACTATGAGAGACAAAATGAGAAAAAAATCCAGAAAATCACATTGTCTGACTTTTGAAGAATTTATTTGCAAATTATGGTGGAAAAAAAGTATTTGGTCAATAACAAAAGTTCATCTCAATACTTTGTTATATACACTTTGTTGGCAATGACAGAGGTCAAACATTTTCTGTAAGTCTTCACAAGGTTTTCACACACTGTTGCTGGTATTTTGGCCCATTCCTCCATGCAGATCTCCTCTAGAGCAGTGATGTTTTGGGGCTGTCGCTGGGCAACACGGACTTTCAACTCCCTCCAAAGATTTTCTATGGGGTTGAGATCTGGAGACTGGCTAGGCCACTCCAGGACCTTGAAATGCTTCTTATGAAGCCACTCCTTCGTTACCCGGGCGGTGTGTTTGAGATCATTGTCATGCTGAAAGACCCAGCCACATTTCATCTTCAATGCCCTTGCTGATGGAAGGAGGTTTTCAGTCAATTCATGCCCCATTCATTCTTTCCTTTACACGGGTCAGTCGTCCTGGTCCCTTTGCAGAAAAACAGCCCCAAAGCATGATGTTTCTACCCCCATGCTTTACAGTAGGTATGGTGTTCTTTGGATGCAACTCACCATTCTTTCTCCTCCAAACACGACGAGTAGAGTTTTTACCAAAATGTTCGATTTTGGTTTCATCTGACCATATGACATTCTCCCAATCCTCTTCTGGATCATCCAAATGCTCTCTAGCAAACTTCAGACGAGCCTGCACATGTACTGGCTTAAGCAGGGGGACACGTCTGGCACTGCAGGATTTGAATCCCTGGCGGTGTAGTGTGTTACTGATGGTAGCCTTTGTTACTTTGGTCCCAGCTCTCTGCAGGTCATTCACTAGGTCCCCCCCGTGTGGTTCTGGGAATTTTGCTCACCGTTCTTGTGATCATTTTGACCCACGGGGTGAGATCTTGTGTGGAGCCCCAGATCGAGGGAGATTATCAGTGGTCTTGTATGTCTTCTATTTTCTAATAATTGCTCCCACAGTTGATTTCTTCACACCAAGCTGCTTACCTATTGCAGATTGTCTGCCCAATTTTGTTTCTGGTGTCCTTTGACAGCTCTTTGGTCTTGGCCATAGTGGAGTTTGGCGTGTGACTGTTTGAGGTTGTGGACAGGTGTCTTTTATATTGATAATGAGTTCAAACAGGTGCTATTAATACAGGTAACGAGTGGAGGACAGAGGAGCCTCTTACAGAAGAAGTTACAGGTCTGTGAGAGCCATTAATCTTGCTTGTTTGTAGGTGACCAAATACTTATTTTCCACCATAATTTGCAAATAAATTCTTTAAAAATCAGACAATTTGATTTTCTGGATTTTGTTTCTCATTTTGTCTCTCATAGTTGAGGTATACCTATGATGAAAATTACAGGCCTCTCTCATCTTTTTAAGTGGGAGAACTTGCACAATTGGTGGCTGACTAAGATATATATATATATATATATATATATATATATATATATATATATATAAAATGAGTTTTTTTTTTTTTTTTTTTTTTTACACAGCTATGAGGAGACGTTTTTTTTTTTTTTTTTGTTAAATATATAAACTTTTTCGCATATAACCCTGGGTCATTACAATATTCCCTTTCAGTGAAGTGCTTGCATGCATTTATCATTCCAGTGTCAGTAGGAAATATTTTAGTGAAATAATGAAACAAGTTCTTGTACAGTGAAAGTATGTGATCTTTTCTGTTATTATTGCCTAGTTGTCAATAGAACAGAGACAGCAATTCACATCTTAGTATTAGCACTTAATGTCAATAACGGAGCTTGAGGATGAATTTCCAAGGTGAAACCATTTGCTTTTAATGAGAAATATCACTTAGTCGTATGTCCGACTGTATGTTCGCATGAAATAACATGGCTCCCGGTGGACCGTGGAAGTGGAAAACTGTCATTGAATGGTTTGGGAAATGGTTAAAGTAGTTTTTCTTAAAACCAAAATATTCTGTTGGCATTGACAACGTTATATCAAATTTATATTAGAAAAGCTTGCTTCAACTTGTTAAAGAGGAAAATTTACAAAGTAACTGGAGTTGGTATTGGAGAAGTATAAACAGAACAGCAGAGTTGCACACACGCCAGTGGGTTGTGCCTAAACATGCTGCCTCCACAAATGGCGGCTGTGACAGCAAGTGCGAACCTTGCCACGTGAAACTCTTCTCATTCTACTTGTAGGCTTGCCAGCCTACATTAGGTTCATAATATTTGTGACTGTAAGAGTAAAAAATACAAGTATTGAATGCAAAAAAATCACTTAATTTATCTTGAAATGAGTGAAATAAGAAGGAAGCTTGTAAAAGTAACCCCTGCAAGTATGGAAAGATTAAATGTGTCTTAGTGTTTACGTTACACCAAAAACAACTGTTATATTAATAAACAAAAATCTGTTTTTCGTCAGATTTGAAGAAGTAAAAAAAAAAAAAAAAAATGCACTAGTTTTTAACAGTTTACCAAATCTCCAAACATACCTGAATGTTATTCAATGTGTACATTTTATAACTTGCTTTAATAACAAAGGGTAGATAAAGAAAAAAACAAGTTGTATTTAATACTTAATACATATTATTTTTTTTATATTGAAAAGCCCACAATTTAACAGGATTGAATTTTAGCACAATTAAATATATTTAATTCTTTACATTTGGATGACTTTCAGTTTGTTAACTGCATTATTTACTACATTAACAATGGCATAAAAGGCAAGAGAGTAAACCTTTTTTTTTTTAAGTAGTTTGTATAAACAGTAACTGATGTTAAATTAAAAAGATGTCTAAATAACTGATGCTTGGGGTGGGGGGGGAGATTTATTTTTAATTTACCTTTGTATTTGTGTGGTATCCAGTTGTCTCAAGAGTAAATAAGTTGCCTTGTTTACAGAAAAAATGGCAATAGCCAATGAAGAGGAAGTTCAGAAAGCCGACGTGTCCTCTACAGGCCAAAGTGTTATTGACAAAGATGCTCTTGGACCAATGATGCTTGAGGTGAGAGTACTCTTCCAGTTATGGTTTGTTTCCTCCTCCTTTGAATGTACATTAAGTTTAAATACAGAATAATTTTATGGTAACTAATGGATGTCCATAAAGGTAAGGAAGTAATCGTTTTTTGTAAAATGTGATTTCTTATAACATTGGACATGTTCTTTATGGATATTTAGATTGTATGAGTGTATGTACTGTATATGTGCTGCCATTCACAAGTTTGAAATTGCCCAGAAAAGTTCATGTTTTCTGGTAAGAATTGGTACATTTTTATCATGATACCATTAAATTGATTTTAAAATACAACTTAAACATTACTAGCATTGTTAATGGTTATTATAGCTTGACGTGGACAATTTTTTACTTTATTAATTACATATGACTGCAAAGCCACATTTACAGCAGCAGTTCCTTCATTATCCCAAAGGGAAATTCCAGTTGTGCATCTAAGCCTTTCTGTTCTGTTTTTTTTTTTTTTTTTTTATTAAATCACGGTTAGATACAGTTTGCATTCTTCTCTCAAGACAGGAATAACTTTCATTTTTACCATTTTTGAGCCCAGAACTGAACTTTAAGAATGCCAGTACGTTGCAAACCAAGGAACAATTTACTGACTTTGTTAAACAACACAACAGATTTCATTAGTGCTAATGAAATGGCAAATATTTCTGTAGTAACCAATTATCATTTGAACATGACTAAGAATTAGCTAATGGCATTTACCATTAGGGCACTAAAGGAATTGCTGCTGAAAATTTGGCTTTGCAGTCATATGTAAATAATGAATTAAAACTCGATGACATTTCAAACAGTAATAGCGATTAGCAATGGTAGTTATGTCTTGGCTATATTTTTAAATCAGTTTAATGCTATCCTGAATAAAAAGTTCTTTCTATCAAAAACAGGAAAGTTTCTGGGTTATTCTAAAGTTTTGACCTGTAAAACTAAGATGTATGCATATACATACGTACAGCATATGTATGTGTACACATAGAAACAATAGCATCTACCATCCCACAGATACGCAAGAATTATAAAATAACTCTCCTGACTTAAGAGAGCAGTCACAATGAGGTATTATAATGGTGCACTTCCATAAGTATGAATGAGCCCTTGACATTTACCTACTGAACAATTTGTTGGCTAAACTTGGTTAATTGTCGTATCTTATAGAGATGAGGTGTGGCATTGTTTACAGAGATCATCACTTTTTTCATCCTGTCCTCCAATGGGTTGAGTGTGTGTCCCATAACTTAGCTTGCCTTCTTAAATTACCTTGTTGATTTAATGAGTCTCTCCTGAAGCAATGTTAATTGATCAAGCACACTGGCACATAAAAAAAAATCACACAACCTGTCCTAGAATTCTAGAACATGTAGTGGATATTATTACACACATTAATGGAACACCATCTCCTACGATAAAGGTCTGCACAGACCTTTCTTGTCAATCATCCAGATTGTCCATGGCAAACGGAACATATGCAAGCTGCATTGAGCTTTTTCAATCTAAGCCATAAATTTTGTTACTTGTAACTTTTTCTCATGCCAAATCTTATTTACCAGTTTACCTGTTACCTGTGGGGGAAAAAAATCAGCCGAAAGGTGTATTGAATTTTAGAATAAACCATTTTTTTTTAATAAAACAGATTAGCATTGATCTATACAAGGTTTTAATTTTAAAAATATACGTTTCCATGAATAAAGATAATGTGGTTCACAGTAGGGCATTTTTCACCCTTGACAGTAGTGGTACATAATTACTACAAAATTCATAAATAACCATTATTAATATACAGTAATCCCTCGCTATATCGTGCTTCGTCTTTCGCGGCTTCACTCTATCGTGGATTTTATATGTAAGCATATTTAAGTATATATCGCAGATATTTTGCTGGTTCGCGGATTTCTGCGGACAATGGGTCTTTTAATTTCTGGTACATGCTTCCTCAGCTGGTTTGCCCAGTTGATTTCATACAAGTGACGCTATTGGCAGATGGCTGAGAAGCTACCCAATCAGAGCACGTATTACGCATTAAATAAAACTCCTCAAATATATTGTGAGCATGGGGGCTGTTCGCACCCCTAGAGGATACGGCTGCTCCTCAAAAAACACTGAAAGATTACCTTCACATTGCTCTCCTCCTTGCTGGGCTTAAATGTGGCTGTTTTGTCAAGCGATATGCTTCCTGCATGGTGCTTCGCATACTTAAAAGCTCGAACAGCATGTATTGATTTTTAATTGTTTGTTTTTTTCTCTCTCTCTCTGTCTGACATTCTGTGCTCCTGACGGAGGGGGGTGTGAGCAGTGGTGGTGGTGGGGGGGGGGGGGGGGCTGTAAGCACCACTAGACGATACGGACGCTCCTCTAAAAAAAAATGCTGAAAGGTTACCTTAACATTGCTCCCTTCCTAGCAGCTGCGTTGTCCGGCGGTGCTTCGCATACTTAAAAGCCAAACAGCCCTATTGATTTCTGATTGTTTGCTTTTTTCTGTCTATCTCTCTGACATTATCTGCTCCTGACGCGCACTCCTTTGAAGAGGAAGATATGTTTGCATTCTTTTAATTGTGAGACAGAACTGTCATCTCTGTCTTGTTATGGAGCACAGTTTAAACTTTTGAAAAAGAGACAAATATTTGTTTGCAGTGTCTGAATAAAGTTCCTGCCTCTCTACAACCACCTGTGTTTCTGTGCAAATCTGTGACCCAAGCATGACAATATAAAAATAACCATATAAACATATGGTTTCTACTTCGTGGATTTTCACCTTTCGTGGGGGGGTCTGGAACGCAACCCCCGCGATAGAGGAGGGATTACTGTAGTAAACAGAATAGATTACTGATATTCAAATAATTATGAAATGCAACTGAAGTATAGTTAAAGCATTCTTTGTTCCCTATTTTTAAACCAAATATTATATTTGGGGGAAAAAAAAGCCATAATCACCACTCACCATGTAAAATGCAGAAAAATGTTGGGGGTCTGCTGTATTAGGTAAACAAAAGTTGAATGTGTATATGAAATTGCTGTGATACATTGTGCCCTAGCTTGCATCAGATAATGTTACCTGAGGTCATTGGGGGTTTGGGGACCTTCGAATATCAGATAACCTCACTCAGGCAACCCTGTGGAGGTTAATTAAACCTCAGCTTGTGCCCTAGCAGCCTTCTCCCATGGATATGCTCTCTTGAGCCAGAGTCACCTCACAGCTTTCTATGCTCCCTCAGTGCTATTGTAGATGTCCCCCTCCTGTTCTTGCCTGTGATGCCTAGTACAGTATAAGCCCAGCAAAGAGATTGTCCTGCAATCCCCTACCTCCTATCTCTACGGGCAAGCACTTTGCTTTCCAGCCTGAATTGCTGCAGTCACTGATGAAGCCCTCATACTTCTCTCTCTTTTGCTTAGAGGCTTCCTTCATTTCTTCTTCCCATGGAACGGTGAGTTCCAGCACAACTAAACTCTTGGTAATTTCTGACACCAGGATAACATCTGGTGTAAGGGTAGTCTTGGTGATTCTGAGTTCCCAGCATAAGTCTACTGTCAGCTACCACTCCTGTGTGGTGTATAAAATCCTGCGCTAGCCTTAGTTGTGCCTCTTTTTTTCTCTTCAGCTCTATCAAAGCTGATGGTCTGCTTTAACATTACAATTACCAAAGCTTACAAAAACACTTGTAAATCTGGCCCACCTTAGATCCACTCGCACCTCTCTGTCAGCGTCTTTTGTCTTGTAAATGTGTTGATAATCCCAAGCAGCAAGCAGTCTGCTATACCATTCTCCCACAACCGCAGAAACGGCAAAAACCTCTCCCAGCTCAAGTCTTGTTTATCAGGGAGTCAGGTACCTAGATCTGTATAGGCTAAAAAATAAATTATTTGGAACACATGCATTTCATGTGTGTTCCGTGTCTACAAAGATCTATGTAAGTGTAGGATGACAGGAAATGCAAGAAATGTTGAACACATACCTAAAAGACAAACTTTTTTCATGTTTTAGTACTAACAACAAAATTTTGACATGAAGTGTATAATGTGTGAAGACGCAAATATCAAATAAGCTGACTCTTCAGTACGTGAGCAACTATCCATGCTAGTGTTTAGATCTGGACGGTGTATGTGCCCAAAAAAGAAGTCTGACTGCATTCTTGTACCATTGCTCACGTACTGAAGTGTCAGCAGGCATTTTTCGTGGCATTACACATGTAATTTGTGAGCATGCCCTTGTCGATCAAACAGAGGAAGCTCTGCAGTCTACTTGTGATTTTACGCTGTAGGAAGATAAGTTAATAAATCAAGGTAAATAACATTCGATCTGGCTTTTATATAAGTAACATATCAACGTTTCTTATGTAAAGACCATCACAAAACATAATCACAAACAGGACTTTGCATGATACGTTGGCAAGCTCTGTAAGCCGTGCTGCTTCATTGGAGGACAGGTGTGGGGCAGACTGACTGGCAGGATGACGCCCGACCTCTTGCTGCGTCCAAACGGTGTCATCTTTCACCTTCACGCCTGGTGCAGCTGCGTCGTTCATATATGTGAGTGGACATTTCTTGCGGGGAGGGCTTCTGTTCTCTTTCTCCGATGTAGAACCCTCATCCTCATCTGAGTTCACCTCTGTTATAGCACGTCTTTATTTGAAAACTAACATTGTCAGATTGGGGCGAGTGTGAATGCGACTGAGAGAATAAAACTGAATAATAAAAAAAAAAAAAAACGCTAACCTTTACAAGTACCATACATTTACACCGACTATTACAGACTTAAATCAAATGTATGTTTTTATTTATTAATAGTGACAATAAGAGCAGCTCACTACTCAAAATGTTTATTTTGGGACACATGAAGGCTTAAACCTGCAACCTTTTGAATAGGAGTCAGCAGTTCTTACCGCTGTACTACCAAAGAAGTCACATCAACAAGCCACACTTCTTCGGTTATATTATTGAATAAAAGCGCACTTGCTCTGCTATTCTTGTACCTTTTGTGAAAGTGCTTATTTGATATTTGGACTTCAGTCTTCACACATTATACACTTCATGTCAAAATTTTGTTGTTAGTACTGAAACATGAAAAAAGTTTGTCTTTTAGGTATGTGTTCAACATTTCTTGCATTTCCTGTCATCCTACACTTACATAGATCTTTGTAGACACGGAACACACATGAAATGCATGGTTCCAAATGATGACATTTTTTAGCCTATTCAGCTCTAGGTACCCAACTCCCTGATAAACAAGGCTTGAGCTGGGAGAGGTTTTTGCGCTTTCTGTGGCGGTGGGAGGATGGGATAGCTTGCAGCTTGGGATTATTGACACATTTACAAGACAAAAGACGCAGACGGAGAGGTGTGAGCGGATGTAAGGTGCGACGGATTTGCGAGTTTTTTCTTAAGCTTTGGTAATTCTAGTGTTAAGGGCTTTATTCCCTGGCAACTGGTGATGGCACTACCAATGCTTTTCGCAGTCGTCTTAAGCACTTGGTCATGCTGCCAGCAATATCGGCCTTCTCCCATAGTCTTTGAGCAAGAGCTCGAGATATGCTTTAGGGTCCCCTTTCTCCCATACAGGGAGCACGTTGGTGTATTGACCAAGCCCCAGCAATGTAGATTGCATTGGCTAGGAAGTAGATCATAGACAGAGTGGACCAAAAATCCAATACGGTGTGGCTCTGACTGCCAGAGGTCTTCATATGAGATCTTCCTTTCTGCTACTTGTGTCTATTTAGTCCAGGCACCTTGCTGTCTCATCCCTACCGCTTAACTAGACTTCACCTCATTCAGGACCAGGCACCTTCGCTCTTTCCACTAAGCCTTGTCATAACAGGGGGTTGTGATTGATCCTAGCCCCACTCTTCCTCTGGCTACTACTCCCAAGAGGGCTGTTTGGCGTAGCCGTGACTTTTCCTGCTCTACTGCATCCTCTGCTCTCCACTTCTGGTCCTAACGGACACCCTTGCCCCAGAAACTTTTGGGTCATTAGTCATTAGAAACTGCAGCACCTCCCTTGCTCACAAAACCAGGAACTCCTCCTCTATAGATTTAAGGGGGGGGAGTCTCAGTTTGACATCTCAAAAGTTGGGATAGGTGCGACAAAAGGCTGGAAAAGTGGTACTAAAAAGAAACAGCTGGAGGAGCATTTTGCAACTGCTTAGGTTAAGTGGCAACTGGTCAGTAACATGATTGGGTATAAAAAAGAGCATCTTACAGAGGCAGAGTCTCTTAGAATTAGAGATGTGCAGAGGTTCACCGTGATGATGTGGGAACGCTGCATGCTCTCATCGTCTTTCTGGGAGCCCTTGAACCCGTCACCGTCGGTAATGTTAGAGATGAGCACAACAATGGAGCAAGAGGATGGTGTTAAAAGGTGTCAAGTGCTTTTATTAAAAACAATCAACAAAACAGTGTCCCAATTAAATAAAGTGCAGTGCCTTCCAAAATGTCATTAAATAAATAATCCATAAAATTGTCAATGTCAATTTATTTATATAGCACATTTAAAACAACATAGTGATGCTGTGGCCAAAGTGCTTTACAATAATAGAATAAAAGAAAAACAAAACAAATTAACATAAAACATAAATAGAAATAAAATATATGAACATAAAATAAAATACATAATAAATGGAAGTAATGTTATATAATCACAATGAGGAAACCATCAGTATTACTGAAGGTCATGGAATGCAAGTGAATAGAAATGAGTCTTTAATCTTGTTTCGAACAATTAAATTGTAGATGACTCCTTTTATATGATGAGGTAAAGAGTTCCACAGGCGAGGCGCAGCAGCTGCAAAGGCCCTGTCCCCCTTGGTTTTACACTTGGTATAAGGGACAAACAGAGACAGCTGACCAGAAGATCTAAGCACTCTAGATGGCTGATGTAAAACACACAGTTCAGATAAATAGGCAGGAGCAAGCCCATGTAAAGATTTGAAAACTAGCAGCAAGATTTTAAAATCAATTCGAAAACTGACAGGCAGCCAGTGTAAAGAAGCTAAAATAGGAGAACCAGAAAGCGAGCAGCAGCATTTTGTACCAACTGTAACCTGTGTATCAGGGATTTATTAATCCCAGAATACAGCGAGTTGCTGTAATCGAGGCAACAAAAAATAAACGCATGAGTAACTATCTCAAGATCCCTAGAAGATGATAAAGGCTTTATCTTACCTAATAGATAAAGTTGGAAAAAGCAACTCTTGACTACAGAATTTACTTGTTTCTCAAAAGAGAGGTTACTATCAAAGGTAACACCAAGATTGTGGACTTGAGGTCACTGTCCTGAAGTCACTGAAAAGTGTCTACCAGTTAAATATGACCTGAGCCAGTTAAGAGCAGCCCCTTTAAGCCTAACAAGATGTTCAAGCCGCAACAGCAATATCTCATGGTCAGTAGTGTCAAAGGCAGCGGACAGGTCAAGGAGGAGAAGGACTGCTGCATCACCGGAGTCAGTAATAAGAGAGATGTCGTTGAACACTTTCGGGAGTGCAGTTTCAACACTATGATAATGCCTAAAGCCAGATTGGTAGATCTCAAATGAATTATTGGACTTAAGGTGAACAACCAATTGATTATAAATAATTCTTTCTAGAATTCTAGCCAGAAATGGCAGTTGGGAAATTGGACGAAAATTGGCTAAAACTCCAGGATCTAATTCTGCCTTTTTTTAGACGGGGACGGACTGCAGCATGTTTAAAAAAAAAAATGAGGGCACAACTCCCGAACTAATAGAATCATTGATGATGGCTAGTAAGGTTGGGCCCAACACATCAAAGGCTTCCACTAAGAGACATGGTGGTACAATATCCAGAGGACTGGGGGCTGGTTTAAGGGTGTCAATAGTTCTTTTTAGCTGTGAAAGTGAGACTAGATCAAAGGATTCTAAGACAATGTCATGATTAACAGTAGGAAGTTCATAGCCCGTTTGAACAATGCCACGGTGGATAGTATCAATTTTGCTGACAAAGAATGCTAGAAACTGGTCACATGAATGAACAATGCTATTTGATCCCATTGCAGAGTGGGGGTGAATGGCCGCATTAATTGAATTAAATAAGACCCTAGGATTCTTTGAGATACTAAATCGGCAAAGAAGTTTTGTTTCGTTATCTTAACTTCAGCCTGGAAATTGAAAAGAGAAGTCCTAAAAATCTGTTTAGGGACAATCAGTCCATCTTTTTTCCCAACGCCGTTCAGCAGTTCGACAGGCACGGCGCAGTGATGGTGTATTTTCATTTAGCCAGGGAGCAGGTCTACCCTTATTACTGCGTATCTTGGACGAAGCAATTGAGTCCAAAATCGTTTTACAGGAAGAATTAAATTTTATGTCAGAATCATCGATACCATTATTTTGGTCATGCACATAAAGATTAGAGAAAATGGTTTTAAAATCAGATATAATAGAAGAATTTAAAAAGCGGAGCAGTGTGGGGGACAGCTATTAGTCGGGACATCAACAGTAATATTCAGATCCATCATTATAGAAAAATGATCAGTAAAAGAAACATCACATAAATCAATATTATTCACTGAAATATCACGAGTACGAACGAGATCAAGGGTGTGACCAAGAGAGTGGGTTGGCGTATTAATATGCTGTATAAAATCAAATGAGTTCAAAAGTGATAGTCATTGACCAAAGGTTTCGATTGACAACAAACGTGAATGTTGAAATCACCAACAATAAAAACTTTATCATGAGAGAGGGTGATATCAGCCAAGAGATCAGAGAATTCAGAGATGAAAGTATCATTAATTACAGGAGGTCTATAAACCACGGCAAACAGCAGAGAAGGGGAGCTGCACACTTCGAAAAGTTGAAGTTCAAAGCTGCTAAACGGACCCCTTGTAAGGCTCCGACACAAGAACATACTTTTAAAAATAGTGGCAATACAGGTGAACACCGGCGTCCAGGTGAAGAAGTCAGGAGATGAATAAAACAAAGGTGGAGGTTCACAAAAAATCCAACCAGGAGATGAAAATTGAGAGGAAAGCAAGCCAGAAAATATGTTTAGTAAAGACTCGCGATCATAGGACAGTGGCCGTTGGGATAAACTAAAACATAAAAACAAAGTTAAAACATAGACTAGAGAGACGAGCAGACGGCCAGCCACACCAGTCGGCGCCATCGTCCAATCAAATTGGTGCAAAGTGGAGGTTAAAACCAATAACTAAATTCTTAAAACAACGAGGTTAAAACAATGCTGGAAGCAGTCCTTTAAAATCACAAAAGCCCGGCGTCGTCTTTACCTGGGTGCTCCCCTGCTTCTCCCATCTGGGCCCTGCAACAGGAGAGTCGCTCTTCTGCAGCAGCTGACCTTCTCTCCGCTCATCTGGTCTGGAGGCCCCCCGATCCCTGGCTTCGGTCAAGCACTTTCCAGACCGAGACTTGGCTTCCCTAACGATCAGGACGCACACGTCAGGGAATTCACCACCCAAGCCTCACACTGCCTTCTCGGCCTTACACGGCCAGTTGTCCTTCTCCGGTCACTCCAGCTCCATGATTGTTCAGCTGGAGCGACTGCTTCCTTCTGCCCCACCTAGTGTCGGCCAAACACCCCTGCTAGGGCTCGCTATCCAGCTGCCTGCCTGCAAGCCTGTGCTCGCTCGCTCGCTCTCACACTGGTGCTCTCTCTCTCAACGCTGCTTGCTGCTTCCTGCAACCTCCGGCTTTTTTCCTTCCTTCTTTTTCTTCTTTTTTTCTCCTTTTTAGCTGCCTTGTGCTTCTATTTATGAAGAGGACATGGCAGCTGTGACAAATCAGCAGACCCAGGAACAATCATGGATGCGGACAGTTTCTCACCTGTGCACTTAGGTGAGAAACAGCCACATCATGAATCACCTCGGGACCTGCTTCAGCCACACAACCACGCCCCCTCGCTAAGCTGCGAGTGCGCTGATTATTTAAAAGTGGCCTTCCTGATGGAAGCTGTGGACCCACAACACCACATTCACCAATCTGCAAAAAATTGCATTTACAAATTGTAGAACAATTTCAGAATAATGTTCCTCAGCACAAAATTGTGAAGACTGCGAGTATGTCATCATCTACAGTACATAATATCATCAATACGAGACCAAAAATCAATATTGGATGCCTGTGATCTTCAGGTCCTCGGGTGGCACTACGTGGGCTCGGGAACACTTCCAGGATTCATTGTCTGTGAACACAGTTTGTCGTGCCATCCACAAATGCAGTTAGAGCTCCATGCAAAGAAGAGGCGATATGTGAACATGATCCAGAAACCCTGCCATCTTCTCTGGGCCAAAGATCATTTAAAATGGACTGAGGCAAATTGGAAAACTGCTCTGTGGTCAGACTAATCAAATTTTGAAATTTTTTGGAAAATATTGGATGCCATGTCCTCCACACTAAACAGATGGTGCCTTTTTCAGGGAAGACCTGGCATATTTTAGCAAGACAATGCTAAACCATATATGGCATCTATTACAACAGCATGGCTGCATAGTAGAACAGTCCGGGTGCTGAACTGGCTTGCCTGCAGTCCAGACCTTTCATGATGCTCCAGATGTTTTCAGATGGTGAAACAACTAATAAGACAAAGACGACCCAGGACTGTTGAGCAGCATCCTATATCAGACAAGAATGGGAAAACATTCCTTTCCCACAAGTCCATTAACTGGTCTCCTCAGTTCCGAGACATTTGGGGATCCTACATAGTGGTAAACATGGCCCAGGCCCAACTTTTTCAAATTCAAAATGACCTTATTTTATTCAAATGGTACATTTTCTTAGTTTAAACATTTGATATGTTTTCTTGTCAATAAAATATGGGTTTGAGATTTTTCAAATCTTTGCGTTCTGTTTTTATTTACAGTTTATATAGCGTCCCAACATTTTGGAATTGGGGTTGTAGTTGAATTTAAAGTGTCACTTAATACTGACTCATTTCAATTTCTGTCCCGCATGTGGAATAAAGTAAAGGCAACATAACATCATGGCACAAAATTGAGACGGGATGACTTACCCTGGATATTGGATCATATTTTAAAACACTGATTGAGTAGTTTTAATCTTTCTCTTTTGATAAGTAAAATATGATGGCTTCTGTTTTTAACTACCTTTTGCTTTCAAAATTCTACCCATCCATCTACCTACCTAGTCAAGGAAAACATGCTTTTGAGTGGTTCACATTTTTTTGTATCACACAACTAGCAGCGTCACAGAGACATCTGGTATACACCGTAGTCCTGCTGCATGACACTATTTTATATTGTAGGCAATTACACTCTTTCTAAATGTTCAGGTAAATATATTTTTAAAAATACATTGAGTCATTAAATTTGTAAATATTTAAGCAACTAGATAATGATTTTGTTATATATTAATCATGGAATGTTACCATTTAAAAAATTCTGATCTTGTTCTTCCAGATCACTACTGTATTATCCATTGCATCTCACATTCAGGCTTTCACATTTAAATTAGGGATTGTACAGTGACTATGGATCAATGAGATGTTTGTGGTTTCACATTTTCAGAACTAATTAATGTTTTCTTTTGTTAAATGTAATACTAATACTCTCATGTGTCTCTCTTCTTCTAGGCCTTAGATGGGTTCTTTTTTGTGGTGAACCTTGAAGGTAATATTGTTTTTGTCTCTGAAAATGTTACCCAGTATCTGAGGTACAACCAGGAGGAGTTGATGAACACCAGTGTGTACAGCATCCTGCATGTGGGGGATCACGCAGAATTCATCAAAAACTTGCTTCCCAAATCCCTTGGTATGAATTATTTTACATGATTATAACTCTTGGATTAAATGATAGTTGGCATTTTTAAGCAGTTCAGTTAAAAAAGATGTGGTTTCTGTAATTGACTAATACATAACTCTGTGTTCACTCCAATGTGGTAGTGATCTGTTTCAACTCTGTTTAACACTAGAATTACCAAAGCCTACAAAAAACTCGTAAATCCGTCCCACCTAAAATCCCTTCGCACCTCTCCGTCAGCGTCTTTTGTCTGACACCTTTTATAAATACTATATCATTATTTGGAACACATGCATTTCATGTGTGTTCCGTGTCAACAACAATCTATGTAAACACATCGTTAAAACAAACGTTTTCATGTTTTAGTAATAATTGACAAAATGTAGACATGAAGTGTATAATGTGTGTGAAGCCTGAAGTCCAAATATCAAATGAACACTTTAACAAAAGGTACAAATATATCGGAACAAGTGCGCTTCTATTCAAGAATATAACTGCAGAAAAAGGACCCGCGTTAGGGTGTGACACTGACACCCCTTTGATACGACTGCTTCGGTGGTGCAACGGTATCAACTGTTGACTGGTAAGCAAAACTTCATGTGTTCGACCCCGGATGACTCTGTTTTGAGAAGTGAGCTGCTCTTATTCTTATTATTTTAGAATAAAAAGATACATTTGATTTGAGTCTGTAACAGCTGGTGTAAATTTATGATACTTTTTTTAATTCAGTTTTGTTCTGTCAGTCACGTTCATGCATACCCACTTCCACCCCAAACCCCCCCCCCCCCCCCCCCCCCCCCCCACACACACACTGCTGTTTACACATAAAGACGTCCTATAACAGAGGTGAACTCAGATGATGACGAGGGTTCTATATCGGAGAAAGAATGCACGTCGCACTTTTGCAGTCGCTATACTTTGTATATGTACAGAGGAAGCTCTGCAGTCTACTTGTGAATTTCCGCTGTAGGAAGATAAGTAAACAAATCATCTTAAGAAGGCCTTTAGAGTTTCCCAGAGTGTTCCTGCAGAAACCTCTGAGGGTGTGTTTGTCTTTAGGAAGAAACTGATTTGTATGGATATAAATTCTGAACAGTTGTTGTCTGCTAATAGAAGTGGGTTAAGATGCCATCTGCGAGGTAAGTGTGAGGGGCATAATGATTTTAGCTCCAAGAGCAGAGGTGCATGGTCGGAGATAACAATTGTCATATTTGCAAGATTTAATCGTAGGCAATAAATTATTATCTATAAAGAAATAATTAATTCTTGAGTAGCTATGATGCACTGGTGAGTAGAACTAATACGTTCTTGAGTTTGGATTTAGAAACCTCCAGGGGTCTGGTAAGTTGTGGTCAGTTACAAACTGTGTAATTGTCTTTGCAGTGTTAGATGTCGTCCCCCCTGTGACAGGAGTCCTATCTAAGAGTGGATTTAAAACCCCAGCCATTATAATTTTATGAGTGTTCACATTGGGAATGGATGCAAATAGATTTGGCATGAATTCCTTATCATCGACATTGGGTGTATAAACATTTATCAAAATCATTTTACAGTTAAAATAAGTTGCCCATGACCATCACATATCTCCCTTCAGGATCCGATACTACATCTGATTCTACAAATGAGACTGTTCTATGTATGAGAATTCCCACACCTCTAGTTTTCTTTGTAAAACTAGAATGGAACATTTGGCCTGGCCAGTCCAGTCTTTTTGCAGCCGGAACTGATCCTTGCTTAGTAAGTGGGTCTCCTGTAAAAATACTATTTTAGCGTTTAAGCCTGTTAGGTGAGAGCATACTTTCTTTCTCTTTAATTCGTGATTCAGGCTTTTAACATTCCACCTCACAAAGTTAACTGTCCCATCATGGAGACATTGATTCTGAATTTTTGATGTCATTTTATAGTCTTAACTGGTAGTGAGGCAGTTTTAATCTTAATTTCCAATTTCCCCATGAGTTATTGCAATTCAGCCTATTGTTGCGTTGATAGTTATAATTATAAGGCTTAAAAGGATAGATTAGATATAGCCTGCTCTCTTTCTCTCCCCCCCCTATCCCCCCACCCCCCCATTTTTCCTCCCCACATGAGGCTAGACCCCACTTCACAATGTCCCGGTCCTCTGACATACCGAGAGACAGAGCACGTCCAAAACAAAACAAGCCCCCACCCCCAAGCAGCGGCGTTTGAGAATTGAAAAGTAGAGATATCTATTACAGCTAAAGTCTAAATACTATCTGCCAAAAATATAATCATTAACAGACTTTAAGCTTAAAATATAATCTTCAGCAATCTTAAGATATTAAAATAATAAAATAATGAACCCTGGGAATGGTGTTAAAAAGTGGTCTAGGATAAGCATAGTAAATCCTAATGCCCTAATAGCAATAACTATAAACCAAGGGTATGATGTTAAACAGTCTCCTTTAGGGGGTAGTAAAAGAAAAAAAAAAAAAAAGACTAATTACTTCCACACACACGTCTATAACTGTAATTAAAACATAAACATAAAGCGTCCAAGTAGAGAAAAGGATGTATAGTTATAATACACGTATCTTTACAAGTGGATCAGACAGATACATCCTTGCTATGCCATGACAGGATACGGCTCACTATTGTCTTTCAAAAGAGTGTCTGGATCAGCTTCCTTAATTCCTTTTCAGCTTCCACCTTGCTGGAAAATACGTAATATTGGCCTTGAACATCCTCTTTCAGTTTGGCGGGATACAAGAGGCTGTATTTGATACCGGCTTTCCGTAACAGCTGTGTAATGTTGTAGAAGGCTGCACGTTTAGCAGCAGTAGAAGGTGAGAAGTCAGGGAAAATACGAATGAGATTATTTTCAAATATAATCTCTTGCTTGTGTCTGAGAAGTGCCATCACATCAAGCTTATATTGTAATCGCTTAAAGCGAACAATAAAAAGACCTAGGTTTAAAGGTATTTGATCTGCATATGCGATAAGCTGCTGCTATTTCGGTATCTGATTTAAAATCATCTCCAGTTGTTTTAGAGAGTAATTCTACTGCAAATTTCACTGGGTTTGTACTTTCACGTTTCTCAGGTAGACCTTTGATTCTAATATTATTCCTTCTGCACCCATCTTCCAGGGCCACAAGTCTGTCTCAGAGTTTTTTTGCATTTGGAATTCGCAGCTATAGCATTTTCATCGGCGTTAGGTGCCAGTTGTTCTGCTGTTTCAGTTTGAGCCGTGAATGCCTGCTTAACGTTATCCAGCTGATCGTCAAGTTTTTTCAGTTTAGACCTATTTTCTTCAATGTGTTCCTCTAATTTCGCCACTATGCCTTTAACGGTCACGTCAAAACGATTAAATAGACGCATTTCCAGGTTTTTATTATCCTGACGCAGCTGCTGTCACAGTTTCTCGTTTGTCTTAAGCGAGTCACTACTTTCTTTATTCATATTTCTCTGAATGTCTTTTTTAAGCTTACTTACGGCCATAGCCAATGTTGTGATCATTTCCTTCAGTTCGGACACATCATTTCGGCTTTCGTGCTCCGCATGTGGAATTGCAGCCCGTTACAGCCGATGCTTTGGGCTTGCGAGGACTTCTTGTTACTCATGTTTATCTACTGTAGTGGAAGCACCTCGGGTCGGGTAAATACAAGATACCTCAAAATAATAAGAAATACGTGAGAAAATAAAGCCGCTGCTAATGGAGCTCCGCTTCAGACATCCATCTCCTGTAACGGACGAGACCAACCAAAACTAAGTAAACATAGGTAAGCAAATCAAGGTAAATAACATTCGATCTGGCTCTTATATACAGAGTACAGCGACGGCAGCATCCACCTTCAACTATAGACTCTTTAGTACGCGAGCGACTCTCCACTCTACATGTAGTGTTTAGATTTGGATGGTGTATGTGCCCAAAAAAGAAGTCTGACTGTATTCTCGTACCATTGCTTACGAACTGAAGTGTCAGCGTGCACTTTTCATGGCATTACACATGTATTTTTAAGAGCATGCCTGTGTCAATCAAACACAGGACGCTCTGCAGTCTACTTGTGACTTTACGCTGTAGGAAGATAAGTAAATAAATCAAGGTAAATGGGTAGCGTGCACTTTTCGTGGCATTACACATGTATTTTTTGAGCATGCACGTGTCAATCAACCACAGGAAGCTCTGCAGTCTACTTGTGACTTTACGCTGTAGGAAGTAAGTAAATAAATCATGTGATATTTTGAAGAAATCGTTGTATAACCTGAATAGTACCAATCAGAAAACATCATCGCACTAATGCAATATTATTTGAAAATGAACAGTGTCAGATCGGGTGTAAATTTATGCTGGTGCTGTTAGGGTCAGATCAGGGGCGGGGGGGGGGGGGGTGGGGGGGGGATGGTGGCTGAAAGAATAAAAGTGGAAAAAAGCACTTTTACAAGTACCATAAATTTACACCCAATGTCACATATATTTGTCTCTTTATTTTTTTCTCGGTGCTGCGTTGACATCATGCATCAGAAGGCGTGAGTTTATTCAGTGCGAGCCAGAGCATTCGGGTGGCTGGTTGCTTGCGCTATAACAAGCTTGATCTGGCAGCGATCAACGCACATGTACTGTGCAAGGCATGTACGGGGTCCACAGAGAAAAGAAGCATGTTCATGGCTCACCTTGCAGAGGAACTTCGTCGCTTTAAACTGAGTCAGTGTCAGGCGCCCCTTCAGTGTAATAGGAACCACAGCATAGAGAGAAGTGTGTACACTGCAACAGGTACACATGTCGTAAATGTAAAAAGGACGGTCCTTGGGTGTGTGGGAACTGTTAACATTTGAATTTGATGATTGTGTATAGTGCGGAACTGACCTCTGTGTGTACTATTCTTTCCTCTGCATGTCCTGGAGTACAAAAGAAACAGCACCATGCACCAAAATGTGAAGACTGGGCAAGATTTGTGGGAAAAAAAAAACACGCGGTCACTGATTACAACCACAAGATAGTATATGAATGAATATGAATAATATGAATAATGTTGCGTCTGTGCCACAACGTTTTCTGAAATGTAGTATACAGGTCATAAAATGAATAATTCCAAATATCATATATACCAATGTCTTTTTTTTTTTTTTGTCAGTGCGGCTTTGACATCATGGACCATAAGGTGCATACTAATTCAGAGTAAGCAGGAACACTCAATAAAACTGAATAAAAAAAAAAAATCAAGTGACGATGAGATAGGAATAAGGCAGTTTCGCAAGCGTTTGTGTGTCAGCTTTTATCCATCCAGATCAGAGAATTTCCAGTTCCATTGTCTCAAAACATCACTCACATCTACAGTTATTCCCAGTTTCAAATAAAAACTAACAGCGTCAGACCCCTGGGGGGGTGGTAGTATGTATCGTAATCGTGAAAGAATAAAAGTGGAAAAAAAAGGTAACTTTTACAAGTACTATAAATTTACAGCGACTGTTATAGGCGCAAATCAAATGTGTTTATTGTATAATATTAACAATAAGAGCAGCTCTGTACTCAAAACGGTAAATATACGAGGCAGTGAGGATTGAACTGGGGACTCTTGATTACAAGTCGGCAATTCTTACTGCTGCGCCCCGGAAACTATTGTATCATCCTTGAACCTTTTGTGAAAGTGTTTATGTGATCTTTGGACTTCACACATTATATAGTTTATGTCTACATTTTGTTGTCTGTTACTAAAATATGAGAAATGTTTCTGTTTTAACGATGTGTTTACACAGATTATTGTAGAAACAGTACATTTGTATGCATGTGTTCCAAATAACAATATATTATTTCCCCTCTAAAACTCCCATCACTTCACTCCCAAATAATGAAGGCTGGAACTGGGAGAACTTTGTGCCCGTTCTGTGACGGTGGGGGGATGGAATAGTAGGCTGCTTGTCTTGATCGGCACATTTACAAGACAAAAGACGCTGACGGAGAGGTGTGAAGCGATTTAAGGTGGGCTGGGTTTACGAGTTTTTTCGAAAGCTTTGGTAATTCTAGTGTTAAAGCAGCCCATCAGCTTTGATAGAATTGAAGAGAACAAAAGAGGCACAACTAAGGCTAGCTCAGGGCTTTTATACACCATGCAAGACTAGTAGCAGCAGCATAGATTTTTGTAGACACGGAACACACATGAAATACATGTGTTCCAAATAACACATTTTTTAGCCTATACAGCTCTAGGTACCTGACTCCCTGATAAACAAGACTTGAGCTGGGTGAGGTTTTTGCCATTTCTGTGGCGGTGGGAGGATGGTATAGCAGGCTGCTTGCTGCCTGGGATTATTGACACATTTATAAGACAAAAGACGGTGACGGAGAGGTGCGAGCGGATCTAAGGTGGGACAGATTTACGAGTTTTTTCGTAAGCTTTGGTAATTCTAGTCTTAAGCGAAGCCTTCAAAGTTTTTTCCCCCCTCACTTCACCATCTGAAAAAATTCAGTCATTTGAAATTATTTTGAAATGAATTCAGAAAATATTCAAGATAACCTAAAACTCTTGGTGAGAAATTTAAGCAAGAAATGTTTCTCCCCTTGTGTTACAGGAAATCAATTGTTCCAAGCTGCTGCCCAGCTTTTACTAGTTACTTTAACTCCTGAGTCGTTGATGCTCTTACAGTGATATGACTAAAGCATAGAGAAATTAACATGTAAAGAGTAAGAAAGAATTTTTTTTTTTTTTAAGTATTAGGGAACTCAACAAATATAAACACATTTTGCTTGTTTAGAAAATTAAGGAGAAATAGTTAAATTTCATTTTGTAAACTTATATTGGAAACAGTGCACATACATTTAGGTCAGGTGTATACTTTACATGACTAATGCACTTGTGTACGCTACTGCTATGTATGTATGAGGACACTTTGCCACAGTGCATTGGAACCTCGGGTCACGACTGTAATTCGTTCCAAAACTCTGGTCGTAACTCGAAGCAATTTTCCCCCCATAGGATTGTATGTAAATACAATTAATCCATTCCGGACCGTACGAGCTGAATGTAAATATATTTTTTTAAAGATTTTTAAGCACAAAAATAGTTAATTATACCAATAAATTGCAACTGGGGAATCCTGATTTTCCTTACATTTCCAGCACCTTCTGTGAAAGTCCACCAATTAAAAAATTGTGCATGAAACATATACATGTCGTGTGTTATGGGAATTTCTCCAGCCTCCTGTCATGCCAGAGCCAAAAGAATAGCTATGGACTGACATTGCTGAAGGATTCTGCCAGAGATCCCTGCAGTATTTGTTTTGGAGTCCTGGATATGTGGTCCTCCAGAATGTTAAATGAACAACGTGTAAACCCAATAAAAACATTTTTTTCGTGCTCATAGGGATTTTGGCAGAAATTGACATCAAGAAAAACTGCTTGTGATATTTTTTGGATGCCATTCGTATGCGTATCCGACCGAACACGAGGTGAAAGCCTGTGTGGGCGGTCTGATTCGCTGCAATCAGCATAAAAATGTTCAGCATTCGATCTGTGCTCATCTGATGCTACAGACAGCAATGCTCAGAGTAGACGTCCACGTTGACAGGGAGTTTCTGTTTTAAAAAAGAAATAGTTTTGAAGTGTACGTTTTAACTCTATTGAGTTTACATACTTTATAGAAAATTATGATGTTTTACATTTTGTCTAATGCTTGCATTTGTTATTGCATTGGAAAAATACTTATACATTCTATTGAGAAGTTTCTAAATAATAATATGGAACTGGCAATCTAAATAAATCAATATCTATGGTGATTTAAGCACTTGTTTATTGGCAACAGATCAGACCTTAACTTTTTTCTTTCACAATATGTAACTGGCAAACTGGTGTTTAACTACTTTTATGGTTTTTGGGGGGTGGAATGTAAGTTGCTTACATATGCAGTGTATTTATAGGCCTCATCATCTGCCACTAAAGCAAATTAAGCAATTTCTGTAGTGCTACTTTCATATACCTGCTCAAGAACTAGTAAGCATTAAGATGGTGTCATTTCTGAATATGATAAAACCCAGTAATTGCTTCTAGTCTGTGAGCCCTAAGTATGGCATATGAGTGCATGCTTTTCTACATTTATAAGAAATAAACGGAAACCAAATGCTGTGAAGTGATCAGAATGTACAATCAAAATTATCATATGCAATTGTGAAAGTGCTGGTGTAATGTTTTTGCATATTGACATTGTCTGCAGTTTTGTCTGATATTTGCAAACTTCATTTTTTTCATGGAGTGAATGACTTTATTCTGTAACTGTGTGGACAACTTTTGTTATATTTGTAAATTTCCCCATTAATACTGAATTTACAAACACATAAACTGTATTGATGTGAGCTAATTTTGTTCTTTGCAAGCTGCTTACTCCCTGATGCAGTGCAAAGTATAATAACCTTTTAATTTTGTTCAGTTGGGTATACTTGAAGCCAGTTCTCGTAGTTATCTCTTCTTTAAATGGTTTAGTTTAATTTGCTGGTGCACATTACTACATGAAAGCTGTATCACAAAATGGGTTTGTGAATGGAACCATATTCAGCAGAAATTATTAAAACAAGAATTTATCTCCAGCAACTTGACATTTTTGAAAGTAAATCTTGCATTTAAAGTTCAGCTGTTAAATAAAGCAAAGTGACTGTATTTTTCTTTTAAAATTCAAATAGTAAAGAAATTGGCATTTTAAAAAATAACTTGACAAATACCATGAATACTGTGTTGATTTTTAAACTTTACTAAAATGGCACGATTGCCAGCAATGTGCTACAGGCAGGTACCTGAAGATATCGCGGTATTCTTCAATCATTCTGCTTAGCTTTGTTTGTATTTTGAGGAGTGTTCAAAAAGTTTATAGCCTAAGTTAGCAAGAGAGGTCAGTTAAAACCAATCAATTTTCAATTTTCATCACAGTCTCCATGAACACATAAACTTGTGACTTTCACAGAGATTTTCTGTGCCATTCAGAATGTTTAGGTTTTGCTAATGCAACAACCCTTGAATACTTAATCAGATGTAAATTTTCATTGGCATAGCGCTTCTGTAAACATGTAATCAGTAGGGACTATAACCTCAACAGCATAAGAAAATATGGACATAATATTGTTAGTAATGGCTTGTACATTGAATTTTCTTAGTGTTTGAGACTCTAGGCATGTTTCCATTGGTTTTGGTTGTTTGAACTCCGGATTATAGTGATGCATCCAAATTTCACCCTCTGTTATGAAACACTCCTTACATTTCTACCAGTTTGATTTCAGTAGCTCAAGATTCTCTTTGGAACATTGGTTTCTTGATTTCAGGTGTCAACATTCTGTAAGGACAACATGCAGACTATGCCCATGTTTAATTTGTTTAATTGAGAGTATATTCAAATTCCCCTTAACTAATCTCTATTTCATTGCTATTTTGTGCACTGCTCAATTCCTCATAATGGTTCATACCACATTTAAAACATTCCTCAGTGTCAAAGGTCAGCCAGTCCTTGGATCATCTTTGAGAGATGTGGTTGTAATATTAACCTCCAGCTCATCTTTTGACTTTGCAATATGAAGGGAACCTGTTCTTTGTTCAGCAGTTGCACAACACTTACTTTTTATAGTTATCAGTCTCCAAGTAGACTTGGTTCTAAATCAAACATCAGATGTACTGTATCTTCTTCTTCTTCTTTCGGCTGCTCCCATTAGGGGTTGCCACAGCGGATCATCTTCTTCCATATCTTTCTGTCCTCTGCATCTTGTTCTGTTACACCCATCACCTGCATGTCCTCTCTCACTATATCCATAAACCTTCGCTTAGGCCTTCCTCTTTTCTTCTTCCCTGGCAGCTCTATCATTAGCATCCTTCTCCCAATATACCGAGCATCTCTCCTCTGCATATGTCCAAACCAACGCAATCTCGCCTCTCTGACTTTGTCTTCCAACCGTCCAACTTGAGCTGACCCTCTAATGTACTCATTTCTAATTCGATCCGTCCTTGTCACACCCAGTGCAAATCTTAGTATCTTTAACTCTGCTACCTCCAGCTCTGTCTCCTGCTTTCTGGTTAGTGCCACCGTCTCCAACCCATATAACATAGCTGTTATCACTACTGCCCTGTAGACCTTTCCTTTCACTCTTGCTGATACCCATCCGTCACAAATTACTACTGACACTCTTCTCCACCCTGCCTGCACTCTTTTTCACCTCTTTCATAATCCCCATTACTCTGTACTGTTGATCCCAAGTATTTAAACTCATCTACCTTTGCCAACTCTACTCCCTGCATCCTCACCATTCCACTGACCTCCCTCTCATTTACACACATGTATTCTGTCTTGTTCCTACTGACCTTCATTCCTCTCCTCTCTAGAGCATATCTCCACCTCTCCAAGGTCTCCTCAACCTGCTCCCTACTATCACTACAGATCACAATGTCATCAGCAAACATCATAGTCCACGGGGGCTCCTGTCTAATTTTGTCTGTCAACCTGTCCATCACCATTGCAAATAAGAAAGGGCTCAGAGCTGATCCCTGATGTAATCCCACCTCCTACTTGAATGCATCCGTCACTCCTACCGCAGACTTCACCACTGTAACACTTCTCTCGTACATATCCTGTACAACTCTTGCGTACTTCTCTGCCACTCCTGACTTCCTCATACAATACCACAGCTCCTCTCAAAGCACCCTGTCATATGCTTTCTCCAGGTCCACAAAGACGCAATGCAACTCCTTCTGGCCTTCTCTAAACTTCTCCATCAACATCCTCAGAGCAAACCTTGCATCTGTGGTGCTCTTTCTTGGCATGAAACCATACTGCTGCTCACTAATCATCACCTCACTTCATAAAATGTAAAAATACACTAATCAGCCTGAACATTAAAACCACCTGCCTATTATTGCATCGGTCCCTCTCATGCCACCAAAATAGCTCGCACCCTTCATGGCATGGTCTCCACAAGATACCTGAATGTGTGCTGTTGTGTCTGGCAACAAGACATTAGCACCAGATCTTTTATGTTTTGTAAGATGTGAGGTGGGCCTCCAAGGATCTTTGGATTGAAATATAGGAATTTTAAAGGCCAAGTTAACACCTTGAACTCTTTGTCATGTTCCTCAAACCATTCCTTAGCAATTTTTGCAGTGTGGGTGTATTATCCTGCTAAAAGAAGCCATTGCCATCAGGTAATACCATTGCAGTGAAGGGGTGTACATGGTCTGCAGCTGTGTTTAGGTAAGTGGTATGCATCAAAGTAACATCTGCAAGAATGCCTGGACCAAGGTTTTCCAGCAGAATTTTACCCAAAGCATCACACAACCCCAGCCGACTACCCTTCTTCCCACAGTGTGCCCTGTAGTCATCTTTCCCTTGGTAAACTTGGCCACACACATGATCTAAAAGAAAACATAATTCATCAGAGCAAGCCACCTTCTTTCATTGCTCTATGGTCTAGTTCAGGGGTCTGCAACCTTCACTATGAAAAGAGCCATTTTGCTCCCTCTTCCTCCAAAGAAAAATAGTCTGGAGCCGCAAAACATAACACAGCTTATAAACTTTTAAAAGTTTTAATCTTTTTTTAGATTTTACATGTTACAACCACGGAATACAACAAACAGAAGTGCAGTGTGCATGTGTAGGCCTACTTTGAAATAAATGTAACTGAACTCTGCAGGCCTATTTGAGTCCTTCCTATACCTGTATAAAATTAAAATAAAAACTAGCCCACTTTAATATAAATAAAACATTTAGCTGTAGCTTAGCAGCTTTAAAAAAGTAAACATAAAATTCCATTTCAGTGTGCTCTCATCCTCTTCAGGTTTCCCTCTCAGCCAGCAATCAACTGAAGCACCTGAACATACAAAAAAACCTACATCAGCTCCGGGTCTGAAATAAATGTGTTTTTTTTTTTTTTTTTTTAAATATTAGCCTATTAAATGCTATTGTTCTCACCTGTTTAATGTGACTTCTGTTTCTGAAGTTCGCTGCAGATCATCTCTAGCACTTTGAGCTACTTTTTGTATGAAAATGTGCTATATAAATAAATGTTGTTGTTGTTCTATGTCGGGGCTATACGATGTGACTTTGACCTTCACACAGGACTGCAGGCTCATGTGTGAGGTGGGAGAGATATTTGGACTTTATGAAGTTCATTCTTGAGAAAACTTGCTCACATAAGTATGTTGAGCCAAAGATGGACAGGACTCCAAATGCATATTTTTTCATGTTCATATATGTTTCGGGAATGGCACTCCATGTATTGAAAACAAGTTTGTCGGGTTTGGGGAGGTTTTCAATATCAGTCCATTTGTGCTCTTTAGCGAGAGTAGCCTTCTGACGGGCGACTTCTTCAAGATCCGCTGTCAGGCATTTGAACTTGGACACCCATAAATCTTTATCCGCTATGCGGCCAGTTCAATTTCTAGATCGGGCTTACTTACTCCTGTGAATGCGGATGTGTTCAGCAGGGATGGGTCGATGTCCAGGGAAGGAGAGAGTGTTTTTTTTCTTTCTGAACTCACTGAATCTTTCTCTAAATGCAGCTTGCATTGTAATAATTGTACGGTGGAAATAATCACAATTTATGTGAATGTTCACTGCTTTGAACTCTCTCAGGGAGGGGAAGTGAGAGAGTGTACCTTTCTGTACATCTCTGGCAAACACTGTCATCATGCGCTCAAACACCAAAACATTTAAAGTCAGAGAATAGATGCTCTGATATTTTTATGAACGATTCTTTCATGTATTCTCCGTCTGTGAACGGCTTACCCCTCCTTACGATCTCTTGAGCTGCCACAAAACTAGCAGCTGTAGTTGATTGTGGAGAAGTGATCCACTTTTTGAAAGTATGTTTGCTCTGTTCAGCTTTCCGTTGCAGTTCCGAAATTGCTCTCTTTCGCTCATCTTCACTTGGGTATTTTTCAGTGAATGCTGAGTGCTTGTTTCGAAAATGTCTTTCAACGTTACATTTTTTGTTGTTCGATAATTTATCGCCACATATTAAGCACACCGGTAAGCCAGCGTCGTTGGCGGTGAAGGCAAATGCTTCTGTCCACGCAGAATTAAACTCTCTGTTCTCTTCTGGGATTTTTCATTTTTGGGATTTATTCATGGTTAGTGCAGGGGTCGCACACTCCAGAAGCCACCTGCAGGTAAAGGCGAGGGCTATAGACGTAGATGTGACGCATATTTTAGTTGACAAATTATAAATAAAAATAAAAATTAGATGTTAAAGTGTATAACAGTAGTAGTAGTAAATAAACATTATATATATTACATATATTATATACAAATTAAATTAAGAAATTGCCGTTATTCATTTTCATGTTTTTTTTTTTTTTTGTCAAGGCCAAAAGGAGCCATTACAAGGAGGCTGAAGAGCCGCATGCGGCTCCAGAGCCGCGGGTTGCCGACCCCTGGTCTAGTTCTAATGCTTATGTGCCCATTCAAGATGCTTTCGGCATTGAACCGGTCTCAGCATGGTCCTTCTGTCTGGACTGTAGCTATGCAGACCCATATGCAGAAATCTGCAATGCACTGTACTGTATGTTCAGAAACCTTTCTCCCATGGCCAGCATTACGTTTTTCATTAATTTGTTTTATAGTAGCTCTTCTGTGGGTTCAGACCTGATGGATCAGCCATCACTCCCCACATGCATAAGTGAGCCTTGCCAGTTGGCCTTTCTTGGACCACTTTTGCAAGGTGATAACCTCTGCATACCAAGAACACCCCACAAGACCTGCCATTTGGGAGATGCTGTGACCCAGTCGCTCCGATCCTTACTCTCGCCTATTTTTCCTGCTTCCAACATCTCACTTTCAAGAACTGACTGTTCACTTGCTGCCTTATATATCCCACCCCCTGACAAATGCCACTGTAACAAGATAATAAATGTTACTCACTTCACCTGTTGGCGGATTTAGTGTTGTGGCTGATGGGTGTAAATAAACATTGTGTCGATTTCCTGTACTTTCTTACACCCTTTAAACCTTATGACCAAGACATTCTAGACCCCTAGCCAAACTGGGTCCCTGAGCAGAATGTTCTTAGGGGTCCATAATAATATTAAACTACTACTACTACTGAACATGCTTCATAAACTTAATATTGTAAATACAGGGTCAAAATGAAGCTGAATATTTAGATATAAAGAAAAAACGTGAATATGTCACCTACAGTTATGAATTTATGTAAACTTTATTTTGTTCTTCCAATGACAGCAGATAGCAGTAAGTCACTCAATCAGCAATGTTAGTTACCAATAAAATTAACCAACAATAAAAGTTAATCTGAGTTATTTTTGCATGTCAGAGTTGCTAGCCTGGTGCTTTTCAGCAATGTGTCAGGTAGGTACTGTAAAATCAGATATCTGTTAAACTCATAATAATAAAACTATTACGCATAGTGCTACTCCATTACTCCAGTAAATTGCTATCTTTAGTGTAGTTGCAACTGATGTAATGTTAGGTAGCTTACTGGACGTTGGACATATTTAGATTTCTAAACAACATCTGCAACAAATGCGGAATGAGCTGCTTCTTCATGCTTTCCTTCACCCCCAAACCCCCACCGTGCTCCAGACCAGTGTTCACTTTATGGATCCATATCTCTGTTACTTAATTTAAAATTATCCTAACAAATGTCTGATTCATGAAACAGCAATAACCCCAATAGAGTCGAACTGCGACCTCCAGACCTCTGCTCCGTTGAGGAGGTCATGGCTTCACATTATAAGTCAGTGATGTTAAACAGTATGCCTGGCTACTATATAGTTAAGATTAGAGTTAAATATATTTTTTTCTAAATGATAAAATTGTTCATTTGCAAGATTTTTACTTTAAAAGAAAGTTGTCTTTACAATGTAATGTGTAAATTGTAACAATTTTAGCTTGTAAGAATTTTTAAAATGAGCTTGAATCTTAATGAAGCATACTTCTGACTTCAGCAAACTCTTGACAAATTGGTATGAAGTATGTGTCATGTATCATAACTAAAGAAGAATCTGTCACAATCTGGTGAAATGTTGGTGTCAAACACAAACTTAAAACTTAACACAGGGTTTGTATAACTTACTAGTATCATAACCACAGTCCTAAGTTTATCATAGTCTTCCAAATGTTTATGGCCAAGAAAACAAATTGATATTTAAGAACTGGAAATCCTTCCTTAATCAAGCATACTTGTTTCACTAAATGCCTGACAGATTAGTACGCACAATAAATACTTTTTTACAAACTACTGAGGCATGTGTCACTTTGTGGTGAATTGTTGCTATTTTAGAAAACTTCCTATTAAAAATTATTAGAGACTTTTTTTGAGCAACAAACATATTTCAAGTGTATTTTTACAGCCAGCAAGGGTATATTTGTTACCACTGGTTATGTTGCTAAACAAGTTAATTTTAAGAATTTAAACTCTGTCAATGTTAACTGCATAAATTTGACACACCTAAATAGTATATTGGAACCAGACTGTGTGTGAAGAACCTCATGCCAAACATTGAAGAAGCAATTATATTAACAGATTCTGCCTTAGATGTATTTATTCCTTGCAGTCTTCTGATGTTAACCGACATGCCTTTTAATTTTAAACAGTATTGACTAAAGCAATGTTCAAAGGCACACACTCGAATTAACTTAAAATCCTGGTTTTTCATATTAACAGCCATATGCTACTTGCTTCAAACTAGGCAAACTAAAAAATGTTTAATGTACATTTTTCCACTGGATAGCAAAGCTAAAAATACTCTATCAAAAAGCATGGTAGTAATAAACCAAATCATTTATTGATTTCATAAGTCATCTTTGATATAATTGCCTACAAAATATACACTAATCATACTTATAGTATATTTTTATACTAAAGACTATTAAAATGCAATACAGTGGAACCTCGGGTCACAACTGTAATTCGTTCCAAAACTCTGGTCGTGACCCGAAGTAATTTCCACCATAGGATTGTATGTAAATACAATTAATCCGTTCCGGACCGTACGAGCTGTATGAAAATATTTTTTTTTTTTAAAGATTTTTAAGCACAAAAATAGTTAATTATACCATAGAATGCACACTGTAATAGTAAACTAAATGTTTACTTAAGTCTTCTGCTTGGGCTTGCTCGCTTGCTGTCTCTCTCGCTGCACAGGGATAGACTGAACACGTGCGGAAATCATCGGCACGTACGAACCGGAAGGGAAACTGGCTTGTTTGTCACCCGAGTGTGTGGTCGTGAACAGATGCAAAAGTTTGGCAAACTTTTTGGTCGTAACCCGATTTGTATGTGGTCCGAGACGTTCGTGACCCGAGGTTCCACTGTACATTTAACCTCTTATGCACTAAGGGTTTTAGGCTTATTGTGCCTAAATTACATACCCAAAAAATAAACTGCTGTTTTTTTGGTTCTGTAATAAAGGAGCTGCATATGACTGAAGAGTAGCAAGTATAAAACTCCAAATTTTAAAAAGAAAAGCAGTGTCAACTAAATAAAACACAAAAATGTAGATGTTTAGGAGCTTCTCTACAAAATGGGTTTTACATTACATAACCAAGACATTATATGATTCACAGCTGTTAAAGCAGTTTTCTTTTATGTCCTCGTCTGTTAGCTATCATTGTTCCAAGTTTAAATTTAATATTCCATAGTATTGCAAAGTTACACTGCTTGACACAAAGTATCATTGGAATGCTCTGAACCTCAGCTATTCAGTGGTGATTACCCTTTCATTGTACTGTATGTGGATTCACTCAAGTGTAACAAGTTGTTTGGTGTATATATATATGTGTGCAAATTGCTTATTTTATTAATGAAAGAGAGCAGACAACATGGAAACTTATGATTTATATGAAAGAAGGCACCTTTGGGTGTATAAAAATACAGTTGCTGCTTTTGATTGATGTGCAAGTTTGTTGAATTGTACACAGTCAGCTTTGAAATATGTCAGTGTCCCACCGCCAGGCTACATTAATGTATCTGTAAATTTGACTTGTAAAGATGTGATCAGAGTAAAGTGATGGCCAAAAATAAAGGCATCCTAAAGAATTATTTTGTTTTATAGTAAAACCGCTTTTTCTGTTTTTGTTTTTAATTAGTTAATGTGGGATGAGAAAAAATTCAGTTGTCTTTAGAGCCCTGTGGTGTGTATACCCTCCCTGTCTCTTACATCAGTCCCTGCTGCACCATAACCCACCTTTAAATAATTGTTTCTTAAGGAAGATAGGCAGTGTTAGAATTATATCTCTGTGATGCATTAAGTGTTTTATTCTTAGACACAAGTGTCTGACAGTGAGAGTTTTTCATTCTGCTAGATCTGAGAAGCATAATATATATCTGTAGTAAATGTTCCATGATGCTGTTCCCAATTTAATACGTCATGTTAACTTTCTATAGTACACAGTAGATGGCAGTAGACATGCAATGATCCTATATCATTTCAGTGCTGAATTGTCTTTTTCCTCACCTTTTATAGTCAATGGCGTTCCTTGGCCTAATGAAAACCCACGAAGGAACAGTCACACGTTTAATTGTCGCATGCTCGTCAAACCACCCAGTGACTCTGATGAAGAAGGTCATGACAACCAAGAAGCACATCAGAATTATGAAACTATGCAGTGTTTTGCTGTGTCTGAACCAAAGTCCATCAAAGAAGAAGGGGAAGGTGAGAGAGAACTTTTTATTCTCCAATCACTCCTTACCTGAGCATTGTACTTTTCACTTGAAGTTGTGTCAGACTCCTCCCTTTTGGTTCATTCCATGTATGTGCATGGCAGTAAACAAGTTGCTTAATCTGTTTGTGGCTGCAGTTTAGTCAGTTGACTACACGTGTCTGCTAAATACACTAAGCATAGGCAATACTTTAATAGTTTTAGTCAAATTTAAACACAATGCTTTCTAGGGCATTACATTTTTTCTAATATACCACTCTATAAGCATTTGCTTAAAGGGCAAAAAGTGTTGCACATAAACCAGTTTTTCGACCCGGCAAAGATATTTTTGACGCCTGTTCATGTAAAAACATGGACTGATGACTGATTGATTTTTTGAAAGCGATGACCAAAGAAGGTGAAAGATTTTGATATTTGAAACCGATGCTTCCACAAATGAGTGATGCAAAAAGAAAGGAATGTTTTCTTGTTGGTCCAAAAATCAGACATGTGGTTCAAAAGATCTTTTAGTGGTGCTGGAAGAAATTGCATGGAGGATAATTAGAAATTTCCTTGCAACTACAGAGCATCAAATTACTTCTAGCTTGTTGACAACATACTTAAAGCATACAAAACCATGTAGTGTAACATGTCACTAAAGATTAATTTTCAGCACTAATCTTGGTGCAATCAGGAATAAATATGGAGGTTTTATCTGGCCATTGCCACAATGGACAAGCGGTGCCAGTGTAAGTGGAATGGTTTAAGGAAAAGTCACTCCTCACATTTCGCCCTCATCACATTTCTCCCTTACCACATTTCGCCTTGCACAATTTGCTCCCTGTAGATAATGAGTAGGTTACAGAAATGTAAATAATGCACCTAATTTTTTTTATATTGTGTAATTTATTTTAGTTTAATAAATGCACATGTTAAATTTGCCAAAAAATTAAACGTGCCCTTTGCAGGTGGAACTTTTTTTTCCACAAACCCAGATTCCATGTTGTTCATTTACCTTTCTCTTTGAAAACATGTAATTGTGGTTGTCATCATCTGCCAATTTTCTTTTGCCTCTTATTGACACAGTTCTCTTTGCCATAGTAAATGTTTATCATATTATATGGCGCGGTGCGTATATATTGATATTGCACTGTCTGTGACGCGCTGCTTGTTCTTCAGCACCGCAGATAGTCATGCTGCTAAAACTGCAAACATGCGCTGCGTAACGGCTTTAGTGTGTTCGGACTCATTGAATTGTGCAACAGTGCTGACGAAAAAACTCTGCGAAATCCAGTAACTCCAGTTCTATGGAACGCAACTTTGATAAATGATCCAGGTAGGTGATTGGAAAAATAACTGGGGCGACGTGTGGGGAGTGAAATCGTATGAGTGGCGAAAAGGGGGGTATGTATCGGGGTTGAAATGTGGGGGGCAACTTTTCCGGATCCTAAGTGGAATCCACCAATTCTGGCTGATTGTTGTTGGACACTGAAATATGAAGCACTAGATGCAGAGTATAGACATAAAACAGCAGCAAAATATATTTAATACACTCTAAACCAGGGGTCCCCAACTCTGGTCCTGCAGGGCCCCAGTGGCTGCAGGTTTCCATTCTAACCCTTTTCTTAATTAGTGACCTGTTTTTGCACCTAATTAACTTCTTTTGAATTAATTTTATTTGACTTGCTCTTGAAGCCTCAGACACCTTGTTTCTTTTTCCTTAATTACCAGCCAGACAATGAGATACAAAATGAATCCAAATGTGACAAGCAAACTGTGTCTGAAAATAAAGAAAGGTGAAGATGTCAGGAATGCTGATCTGCTCAGGTCCCCAAAACATTTTAATACTAGAAAAGAGAAAATCAACCAATTCAGAAATATGCTATTGCACAATGAAAGCAGCAATGAGCCATGGAATTAAAAAACGTGCGTCTTTTGATTTTTCACTTCTCTGGGATTGAGACTATGGACACAATTCCTTTGGATCTGTGCTCTGCATGGTTCTGCCGTCTAGTGTGATTTTTATTACTTGGTGGTCATAGTGGCAGAGGTACAGACATCCTTTACTTGGGTGAAAGTTTTATGGTAGTTTTGAGACCAAAGAACCCCTAACGGTACTTTTTCTTTCACTTGCCTTCAGTCACATTTCTAAGGGAAAAGGATTTAGTTTTGGCATTTATTTTTAGTGGCTGAATGTCTTTCTTTCAGCAGTGTACCTTCGCAGTTTTTATTGTGCACAAAGTTACAAGCGTGTTTTGAACATTTGAAATTTCTTTGATTACCGCTCTTATTTTGCGAGTGGTAATTCATTTAGTAGTTTTGCCCATGTTTTGGTGCTTTATAAGTTTCTTTTTTAAGATTTGTTCCTTCTGTGTAGCAGTTAGACATGTGTTACCCATTATTTAATAATGAATATAATGATGCCATACCAGTTTCTCCAAAGATGTATAAAATCGAGCCTTTCTTTGACCACTGCATTCGAAAATTTTCTGGAAGTTAAATTCCAGAGGTAGATCTTTCAATCAATGAAAGTTTACTGCTATGTAAAGGCAGTCTAGGGTGGAAGGTATACATTACGAAAAAAAAGATGGTTTTGGGATGGAATCCTCTATAGGCTTTGTGAGGCAAGAAGTGGATATTTGTGGAATATAATGATGTACACAGGAAAAGATACAGAATTTGTAAACAATGTAGAAGGGGTTGATGTTCGTAATTTTACAAAACTGTCACGGAAAGTGCTAATGTTTGAGGAAAGCTACTGAATCAGGGATATGTGATATGACTAGATAATTACTACAGCAGACCCAAGCAGTATGAATCTTTGAATTTGATGGAAACTGATGCAGTATGAACAGTAAAAGACCTGTTTCAAACAGAAAGGACCTGCCAAAATCTGTGATGACAAAAAAAAAAAATTGAAATTGGGAGAAGTTGCCACTGCATTCAGAAATAAGTTAATGGCTTTGAAGTGGAAGGATAAGAGAGATGTTTGCATGTTGAGCAGACATCTCATAAGAGATATGTAGTGTGTTTGTCACACAGGCAGAGGAGGAGAGTAATATACTGCTGCAGAGACTGCAATGTTCCACTCTGCGCTGCTCCGTGCTTCTGCACATACCACACACAACTGGAGTACTAAGTGAAAAATGGAAAATTTGTACATTGTGTAAATAAATCTACAAAAAAAAAAAAACTAGAATGAAATTAGCTTATTGTTGCTAACAAAAAAAATATTTAAATAATTTTGTTTGTAATTTAAAAAAAAAAAAGGGCCACCCATTAAAGGGGTTAACAACAAGAATCAGAGCCTAATTAAGCAACTGGTTGGAGTGAAATTGTTGGCAGTTTCAGGCCCTGACTTAGTTGGTCTTCTGTTGGCTGACCCACTTCAGTTAATTTCTGTTTGGGTGCCATTTAAGGAAAGAAATGAATCAATTCAAGAGGAACGATGGAAGAAATTTAGGGGAGCAAAGAAATCTTAAAAAAAAAAAAAAAAAAAAAAGTCAAAATTAATTCAAAAGAAGTTAATTAGTAGCAAAAACTGTGCACTAATTAAGAAAATGTTTAGAATGAAAACCTGTAGCCACTAGGGCCCTACAGGACAAAGAGTTGGAGACCCCTGCTCTAAACTAATGCAGTGTATCTGCATTATTAAGCAATTAAACACACTAAATAAAAGTTAATTTCATGTTTGACTGTATTATGTAGGAATTTAATCTGAAATTATATTTTTATGCAGTTTGAAGCTGTCTATCATAATCACCAAAAAGGAAGCAAAATGTTTTGGGGGGGGGGGGGGAATGTTGTCCAGTGTAACAAGAAGCTTTCCTGCAACTAACCATTTGGAAATTGTGTGTTGTGTCTATATAAAGATGTTAAAAACTAAGCAACTTATTATTACTCATTTATAAGTCACTAAGTATTCTTAATTTGTTTTAGCAGCCTTGTACATTTGAAATAGGGTGTTAAGCACCTTTTACACATCAAGGAATTAGTTGTGTAAGTGAGGGTGTTTGCATATTATAGATTGAGTATTTTTTGTTATCTTGTTTTTACCATCCAGTGTTATTTGAAGATTAATAAATGCAAGTATAGTAATTTTGTGTCAGAAATATTAATTTTTAAAATTGTACAACCCCCAAACACAGACTTGCAGTCTTGTTTAATCTGCGTTGCAAGAAGAGTTCCAATGAAGGAAAGGCCTGTCCTCCCCACTCATGAGAGCTTTACTACAAGACAGGATCTACAAGGTGAGGTCATTTGAACCTTTGTAAGAATTGTAATTGTAAAGAGCTTTTAAAATTACAGGCAGTCCCCGGGTTACGTACAAGATAGGGACTGTAGGTTTGTACGTAAGTTGAATTTGTATGTAAGTCGGAACAGGTACATTATTTTAATAAATGCTATTGTTGACAGACTGTAACCAAGTGCTCTGCCAATGAATGATGGAGTTTCACCTCTCTCTGACCTTTTTATTATTTCTACTTTATTTTTAATGGTGATGGTTTTTCCTCTTCTTTACTGTATCACCAGCACTTGCATCAGATTTGTGTTTCAGAGACATTCTTGAAGGGTGAAGACAAAAGGTTAAGATGAGCTCTTCTGCACAGCACTGTACATCTATCACAGCAGGCAGGCATCCCTCGTCAGCACGTCTGGTGTACTGACAAGAGACAACTTCCTGCTATGTACGTAACAGTACAAGCAGGCTTGCAATTGAGAATGAATGGGAGTAGTGAGGGGCGGTTCACCACCCACCCACCACACAGTCACCTCTACTACAGTATGCAGCGTGCATCCGCCCGCTGAGAAAGAGCACGGTGCGGCCAAAGGCGTGTAGTGAATCGCCCACCACCGCCCCCATTCAACAGGCAGCCACCCGAAGCACACTATAATGCTACCCCCCGCTGTCCCGTTCACCCTCAGTGGCCTCCGTTCGACCACAACCGGGTGCTCCGGCCAAAGATGATGGAGCGGCAGTTAATGAGGCGCATGCGTCACAGCTGCGGCCTTGTTCGTAAGTCGTAGGTCGAGTGTCCGTAACCAGGGGAACTACCTGTACAGTCATAAGTTGACGGAAATCCTATCAAATGATGTAGACAAGGGCAGTGTTGTTGATGTTTAATTTAAATTCTAAGTAATTTGCTGATTTTTGCTGCAACCAGCTCTTACAATCTGGAAGTCATTTTTCTTATGATTGATGTCCATTCATATTTAGCTGAATGTTTTTTCTTACACTGCACAGTAGTGTGGGATTTATATTTATAAGAAATATTTAGAAATAGTTGTCTTTTTGTCAAATACTTAACTCTTTAAACGCTCTCCTTATTCCATTCTAACAATAGCCATTAATGATGAGCAGTGTTGACCTCATGGGAAATGATAAAGAATGGTTGTAGCTAATTCAATGTCATGAACACTAGCATGCTCCGTAGTAAATAACAGCTTAAATAATGTGAACACCTGAAATGAAAGCCATGATAAAAATCTTTAAAACCAGGGAGAGAAGAAAAACTAAAAACCAGTAACATACATAAATACCAGCATTTAAAATATCTGAGCAAAAAAATTACCAAGCCCACTTTTGTAATTTTGAAATTCACAAAGAATGTAGAAACTGAAAAATACACTTGTTTAATGTGAGTTCTTTGGAACTAATATTTAGAACATACAGTACTTATTTATTTTCAATATATTCTTTAGTATGTTCTTACAGACTGGATAGAAAAACATTAGAATGATATCATTTAAAATGAAGCATTTATTTATTACTTAAATCAGGCAAAATTACATCTCTGGATACAAGTTTGTTGAGAGCATCCATGAAACCTGGGTGGGAGGACTTGGTGAGAAGATGTATTCAGAGGTTTCACTTGCAGAATGATGGAGAGATGTCCTTTGCCAAACGACATCATCAAGAAGGTAAAATTGATTTTGTTTTTCTGAATACCTTCACTTTTTATGTTTATGCTTAAAATCATTGTAATTATAGGTGACACTTCTTATATCCATTGTTACACAGAAAATTGTAATGAAATGTTACTTGTATCTGAGTTTTAAAGTTGTTGCCCATTAACCCACATAAAGTGCACCTGCCAAGGAACCAAACAAGAGCAATTATATTAATCACTTTGAGAGGATGGAAAGAATTGTCTAATTGATCTCTGAAATATTTTCATACCATCATTATTCATGTCTGCATACTCCCTAATGGGAAGTTAACGGTTAGGAAATTTACCTCTTATTTTAACAAACTCTACAGCTTAAGGTTTTTATTTCTATCTTAAAAATTATTATGGGTGGAGTGGTGGCTCTGAGGCCCGGCATCTACGCCAGTAGTTAGAATGTTGCCAGTTCAAATCCTGTAAATACCGGAAGTTGCTTCATCCTGGGTATGACGTTAATCTGCGTCCAGCCATGCAAGCAAGCGGGTCTTCCAACTTACAGGGACAACTTGGGGGTTGTTAGCAGGATTTGCACTCCAGCCACCATACAAATAGCCTGAGATGTCACCTGTTGCACTTGGGTCCCAATTCAGGTGGTTCATAGTGTGGTGGGTGTGGCAACACGCTATCAGCGCATGCTCTTTTTTGAGGGAAATCATTGTCCCATTTTCATTCAAGCTATCATTCCAGATTAAGATGGAAGATGTTTGCTTTCTCAAAAATAATGAAAATCTTGAAAAGGCAATAAACAGTAGTGTGTACTTTATGTATTGTGTCTTTACTTTGTTGGTTATACAGTATGTAAAAGCTTCTTGAGTAATGCAAGCTAAAAAAATTGAGCTGTGTTTGCAATTACAATTTGTCAAGGAATCCTCATGATAATGAGGTTTTTGTTTGAGCTCATATTAAACAAGATGTTCAAAATGCTTGTGTAATTTTAAATGTTATGTGGTTTTCAGACTATATTAAAATGTTAAGAGTGTGTGTTGTTTAGTAGTTGGTTTGTAAAGATTTGTTCATATTTTTTGTTATATATTCTTTTTGTGTGTGTGTGTATATATATATATATAATCTTATTTTTTTTTTTGTCCTTAATTTGCTGCTTTTGTAGTGTAATTTGGGTGCAATTTTTTTAGTTGATTAATTTTTCTTCATATTTTTTCATTTATTCTTATACTGGTCAATAGTTCTCAGGCAAGGTCAAGCTTCAAGTCCTGCATACCGCTTTTCCCTTTCTGATGGCACAATTGTCTCTGCTTATACAAAAAGCAAACTCGTGCGATCTGCAGCAACAAATGAGCCCCAGCTTTATATGTCCTTGCATGTCCTGCAGAGGTAAGCTTTCCGTTCCAAAAACCTATGTGCATTCTTACCTTTCTTAACTTATGTGGCCTTAAATAAGCAAGTACAGTATTTCTAGTTCATACCATAGTTACCAGTGTCTGTTCTTTAATTATTCATTGAATATTTTACAGCTAGTGTTTATAGTTTTATATACATTTTATATATGTCTGTGACTCACTTGTGCATTGACATGATTAATACAAATAAATATTGGTGAGAACAAGAGTTTGTTGAGGTGATCAATAGTCCATGTTGTGAGTTGGCTAGAAGAATACAAGTTTGTTTGCCAGACCCCTCCTGGAGGTACCCCATCCATTCTATTTACCCTAAGTTCTTGTCTATAAGCCGGACTCATGTATTAGCCGGAGACCAAAAATCATACGAATTTTTAAAATAAAATCGTATCATAGATAAGCCGGACTCATGGATAAGCCGAACATACTATAACCTATAACTAATAGAAGGGAGGGAGGTCAGTGGTCTCACTCGCGCCCATTTAATTTCTTTAAGGGGGGAGAGAGTGTGAGATATTGCCGTCTCTCTCACTCCCCGCATGGCGCGGTTGGAGCGGCCGGAGCGCGTTCTTTCTGCTCTGGGCGTCGCCGAGTCAACACGAGCGCGTAGCGGTCATTTAAATTGTGATTTTATATGTAAGCATATTTAAATATATATCGCGGATTTCTGCGGACAATGGGTCTTTTAATTTCTGGTACATGCTTCCCCAGTTGGTTTGCCCAGTTGATTTCATACAAGGGACGCTATTGGCAGATGGCTGAGAAGCTAGATTGCTTACTTTTCTGTCAATCTTGCGCTGACTATCTGTGATCCTGACGTATGGGGATTGAGCAGGGGGGCTGTTTGCACACCTAGACGATACAGACGCTCGTCTAAAAATGCTGAAAGATTATCTTCACGTTGCTATCTTTTGTAAAGCTGATTCCTGAAAAGACATGCTGCACAGTGCTTCGCATACTTAAAAGCTCGAAGGGCACGTATTGATTTTTGACTGAAAAACAAACTCTCCCTCTCCCTCTCTTTGTCTGCTCCTGACGGAGGGGGTGTGAGCTGCCGCCTTCAACAGCTTTGTGCCGCGGTGCTTCGCATACTTAAAAGCCAAACAGACATATTGATTTGTTTCTTCCTTTGAAGAGGAAGATATGTTTGCATTCTTTTAATTGTGAGACTGAACTGTCATCTGTCTTGTCATGGAGCACAGTTTAAACTTTTGAAAGAGACAAATGTTTGTTTGCAGTGTTTGAATAACGTTCCTGTCTCTCTACAACCTCCTGTGTTTCTGCGCAAATCTGTGACCCAAGCATGACAATATAAAAATAACCATATAAACATATGGTTTCTACTTCGCGGATATTCTTATTTCGCGGGTGGCTCTGGAACGCAACCCCCGCGATGGATGTATAAGCCGGACTTATGTATAAGCCGATATTCTATTTTTTCATTTTCACAACTTTTTTCCTTAGATAAGCCGCGGCTTATTGACAAGAACTTAGGGTATGTGTTTTGTTCAACCAGCTACACACTTAATTCTGAGTAATAAGGCAATGATTAGCTGAGCCAGCTGTGCTAAAGATGCAGTGTAGCAAATAAATAGGTAAATTTGATGTTAAGCATAAATAGTGGGGTATATCAAAGGGAATTTTGGATTTGGCTAAGCTAATATACTTTGGCAGACATAACTGTATTTTGGTATAAATAAGGCTACAGTTGGCAAAAAAAATATTAATTTTGTTAGGTGGCCTAAGTCTCTTGCACAGTACTACATGTATGTAGTTGGTGCTTAAGCAGTTACTACATGTGAGTATAGCATTGTGCAATGGTTCATACTGTTTTAAGAACGTATAGTTGCTGTTTAGTTCTCATCAAAATTTCTTAAATTAAAATCTATGTGGAGAAAGGCAGTATTATCAAAGATGTGATAAATGGATTTACTGAAGTTCAGTGCTGCTAACAGAAATCTCATTATTCTTGCACTAAGAAAATATATTAACAAATATTTCAGTAAATTATGTGAAAAACACAATGATTTGTGACAGACAGGTAACAGCAAGGTACTGTGTTACACACAAATTTTAGCACATTATTAAAAGGGAAGGTCTACAAGACAGTAGTGAGATCAGCTATGTTATAGGGGTCAGAGACGGTGCCATTGACCGAAAAACAGGAGACACAGCTGTGGTGACCCCTAATGGGAGCAGCTGAAAGAAGAAGAAGCAGAAGCAAAAAACACCAGCTGTTTATTGTGTCTACAGCTTACTGCATCCATGGACAAACTCTGTACTCATGACTTGGATGAAGGCAAAATCTTCTCTGTCATGAAAAGGATGGGAAGCCAAGGCTTGTATTGCATGTATTGTTTTGCTGATAGCCATTTTTTGTGTTTTAAAATCTGTTTGAAAAATGAACCTTACAGAATTTTCAAATGATTTGTAGATTCTATGATGTCTGGAAAGTTTTCAGAGTAATACCAAGTTAAATGAGTAAGATGTGATATTAAACATTACACGCATCATTCAAAAATGTAATCGTCTGTGATAGATCTTTAAAAGGTTAGTGTGCATTTTAGAGCATAGTGATTAAGATAGCTGTTGACTTTTTCTCCCTCACTCACACACACCCCCCCCACACCAGATCGCCGTCAAATTGGCAAAATTTATAAGACTTTCTACAAAGAAGTAATATTACATGTAAAGTGATACTGTTTCCAGCTGGTGGGCCATAATTTTTTTTATACAGTTTGTTTTCTGTTCCATATTTTAATTCTTCTTTAGAATATTGAGGAATTTTGAGTTATGTTAGTCTTTTTCCTAGGCTTATTCTGCAGTCATTTTTACCAGTTTGTCAAAAGACATGATTGACACACCTGGTAAAGTTTTGAATCTGCAGTCGCTCATTTACTACAACCTCGCAATGTTACAGTTTCCTTATTCATATCAAAAAAGCATTTTACCCAGTGAATATTATTTTGCAGTAGCTGGAAGCTTGTTATTCAGAAGGTAGATGTATAATTTATCCTTTTGATTTCAAAAGTTGTTATAATCCCCTTTTCTGTCTTTTGTCCTTTTCTAACAATTTTTTTCTTTTCTAACACATTTTGTATTTTAAAGTGGTATGTAATACAATATTTTTCACTAAAAAAGCTATTACATGGACAAATGGTGGTATGACATCCACTAGTATGTTTGTTTGATTTTGATTACATTTTTCAGTTTACTCATTTAATTCTCCCCACCCTATTTTAGCAGCTTACTTCTTACCTTCATTTCAGACATATTAAAAATGTATAGTTGCATATATCTCTTCAATCAACATCTACAATAAGGTCAATAGTATAAACCTGGGCATTTGCTGTACCAAAAAAAAAAATTAAGTGTTTTACTGTTCTTTAGGGTGCATGCTTTTCTTGTGAGACAAGCTTGTTTTACTAAATGGATTTAACTTTATTGATAATCTTTTAGGGCGGCACGGTGGCGCAGTGGTAGTGCTGCTGCCTCGCAGTTAGGAGACCCGGGTTCGCTTCCCGGGTCCTCCCTGCGTGGAGTTTGCATGTTCTCCCCGTGTCTGCGTGGGTTTCCTCCGGGTGCTCTGGTTTCCTCCCACAGTCCAAAGACATGCAGCTTAGGTGGATTGGCGATTCTAAATTGGCCTTAGTGTGTGCTTGGTGTGTTTGTGTGTGTCCTGCGGTGGGTTGGCACCCTGCCCAGGATTGTTTCCTGCCTTGTGCCCTGTGTTGGCTGGGGTTGGCTCCAGCAGACCCCCGTGACCCTGTGTTCGGATTCAGCGGGTTAGAAGATGGATGGATGGATAATCTTTTATTATTTATGGTTTTATCATGAATTAAAATATAAAAGCATTGGTGAGATCAGTTTTCCTTGTAAGTTCTTTGGGTGGGATGCTACTGACAAACATTTAGCCATCAGCAGTTTTAGATTGTTCACTTTGGGGCATAAATCGAGATGATGATTGCGGAAAAACAGGTGAATGTTGTTCATCTGGTATAGTTTAAATGTGAACCTAATATATTCAGCAGAATTTCTAATTAAACCGTACTTGTAGCAAGTATCAAGTGACTATTCCTACTCCATTTTACTCTTTCATACCTGTTATAACTATAGATATTAGAGACCTTTTAAATTATGCCTTATTTCCTGAAATTGAGCAAAAATATGGTCATCTTATTTGTGCACAGGAAGTGTATTTCTGTTTTCCTGACTAGTAATGTACTTTGTTGTTTTTTTTCCCGTTTAGTTTTCTGAACTTCTTACTGGATAAATTGGATTGGATACACTTAGAGTAAATATTACAAAATACACTATATGGTCAAAAGTCTGTGGGCACATGATCTTCACACCTGTATAAGCTTTTTTGATATCTTCATTCCAAAAGCAAGGGTATTAATATGGATTTGCCATATTTTGCGTGGAGTTATTAAATTGAGATTGATATGAATAACACAAAGTGGTAATAGAATGGATGCTTTCAAACTTTGAAAGTACTTTGTCTAAAAATGAATATTAGATACTAGGGATGTCACAACACCAGAATTTTTTGTATTAGATACCTTACTCGATACCACAGCAAAAACAGAAATAATATTCAGGGGCATTTTATTAAAGTACTTCCATTTATTGAAGTGAGCAATAGTGTGCCTTTTTTCTGTTATACTGTTTAAAATTTTCTATATAAAGATCTACTTTAACAGCAGTTTTAAAATACTGGTATATCCATCAATAAGTTACCCAACTATTTAGGTAAATCAGTATTGTCATTCATAAATGTCAAAATACTATGCAAAACTTGAAATTTAATGTGTGGCAGAGATGGGTATCCCAACAGTGTAACAACAAATGGGGATTTAAGTATAAAGAATGGCCTATCATGAACTACCTGATTTAGCTTGGCATGTGCACATTCTAAATTTATTGTGACATTATCTGTTCAGTAACTGAAAATTTACTGCTTAAAATCTATACCAAATATATAAATTCAACATTATATATGTACTGCTGAATTATTCAATTTCAAGATAATTCCTGATATTTTTCAATAAAACTATCTCTTTAAAGCTGTTTTTGTAACAACATGTTTTTAACACTAGAATTACCAGAGCCTACGAAAAAACTTGTAGATCTGTCCCACCTTAAATCGCTTCTTAAATCCGTTCGCAGCTCTCCGCCAGCATCTTTTGTCCTCTAAATGTGCAGATAAAGACAAGCTACCAGCAGCCGGCTGTTCCATCCCCCCTACCGACTTAGAATGTGCACAACTTGATTATCTGGGATTGAAGTGGAGTTTTAGAGTGGAAATAATAGATTGTTATTTGGAACACACACATTTCATGTGTGTTCCGTTTCTACAGTAATCTGTGTAAACACATTTTTAAAACAGAAATGTTTTTCATATTCTAGTAGTAAATGGCAAAATGTAGGCATAAACTATATAATGTTTGAAGCCTGAAGTCCAAATATCAAAGAAATGCTTTCACAAAAGATACAAATACAACAGAACAAGTGCGGTTTTATTCAAAAATATAATTGCAGGAAAAAAATCCGCCTTAGCATGCGACAATGACACATATTTACTATGACTGCCGCCGTGGCGCAACAGTATCAGCTGCTGACTGGGAATCAAAAGGTCACGAGTTCGATCCTACAGGACTCCCTTTCGAGAAGGGAATTGCTCTTATTCTTACTATTTTAGAATAAAACATTCGTTTGATTTCAGTCTGTAACAGCCAGTGTAATTTATGATACTTGTAAAGGTTAGCTTTGTCTTTTTTTTTTTTTTTTTTATTCACTTTTCATTCTCTCAGTCGCGTTCAGGATTCTTCCCCTCCCCATCTGACACTGCTGTTTTCACATACACTGCAGAGCTATAGCGCATTTTTATCACGATACATACTACTGCTGTTTCTTTTGTACTCCAGGACATGCATAGGAAAGCATAGTAAAGAGCAGTAACTTCAGCGCTATATGAAATCATCAGACACTCCCCATCTGACACTGCTGTTTTCACATAAAGATGCGCTATTATGCAATACTATTTTTTAAACGAACAGCTTCAGATCGGGTATGAATTTATACTGCCGCTGTTAGAGTCGGATCAGAAGCTGAATAAGCTCCTGTTCTGACTGTAAGTAAAAAGCATGAATTAATCAACAGAAATAAACCGTGATCGACATTTTAAACTTAACGATTTACAGTGCATACCAATTTATAAATTTTATGTCCGTTTGAGGTTAAAAAAGGGGGGAAAAAAAAAAAAGTTCTCCCCAGCTGGGAATCGAACTCAGGTCTCTGAGGCACGGTAGAGTTGCTGCAGTTTGAGTCATTAAATCTTAGCATTGCGCCACAGAAGCTGTTGTATTGTTCTTGAACCTTTTGTGAAAATGTTTATTTGATCTTTGGACTTCAGGCTTCACACATTCTATAGTTTATGCCTACATTTTGTAACATTTATTACTAAAATATGAAAAAGTTTCTGTTTTAACAATGTGTTTACACAGATTACTGTAGAAACGGAACACACATGAAATGCATGTGTTCCAAATAACGATCTATTATTTCCACTCTAAAACTCCAGCAGTTCAGTCACTCCCAGATAATCAAACAAGGCATGAGCTGGGAAAACTTAGTGAACGTTCTGCGATGGTGGAGAATGGAATTGCCAGCTGCTTGCTGCTCGTCTTAATCGGCACATTTTGAAGACAAAAGACGCTGGCGGAGGGATGAGAACGGTTTTAAGGTGGGCTGGATCTACGAGTTTTTTTGTAGACTCTGGTTCACCAATCAGTTAAGTTTGTAGTATTTGCTTGAAATTATTTCAAATTTTTACAAATCCAGAATTTTTGACTTATCATCATTGTTAATATTACATTCTTCAGTTTACCATTCAAGTATATGATGTGTGCTGTAACTAATAGGTTATAGTAATGAATGGTAGTTTGCCTTCAAAAGCAAAACAGATGACACAAATTCAGTATTTTCAGATTTTTATTTAGTGATGGAGTACAATGTTTTCATTGTCCTACTTAACCGCATTGTTTTGGCGATTACGTGTCTCTGATAACATAGTACACATTAATAGGGAGAAGTGCCTTATCCTTTGAACCATTGAAATACAAAATAAATGTTATTTTGATATTAACAAATGAACAACTCCTCATCTATGGTGTAGACAAGCCAAATAGCCACTTTGTTTGACAAGTCTTGTGTCGATATTTACTTGCTACACCAGCTATTTGTGCTGGCAGACCTCCCTCATCCTATTGTCCTATATGCATAAATGTGGATGGCAGACCTCCCTCATCCTATTGTCCTATATGCATAAATGTGGATTTGCGTGAGTCACTCCTCAGTGTGACTCTGAACTGTTTACACCACTTAGAAAATGGGACAGACTGTTGGCCATCTGTAGAAGTGTTCATTACAATTAGAGAATGATTTTAAAGACTCCATTCATATATCATGGCTGTGTAGGACACAAATCTTGTTATCTTTTCATCAACAACAACATTTATTTATATAGCACATTTTCATACAAATAATGTAGCTCAAAGTGCTTTACATGATGAAGAAAAGAGAAAAAAGACAAACTAAGAATTAAAATAAGACAACACTAATTAACATAGAATAAGAGTAAGGTCTGGAGAAAAAAATATAAAATCTGCAGGGGTTCCAGACCATGAGACCGCCCAGCCTTCTTTGTATTTTGGATTCTCATGGAAGGACTTGATGATGATGGTCATGTAGACTTCTGGCTTTAATCCATCAATGTAGGAATATCATGGTGCTTTGATTAGGTGGTGGTAGCGCAGGTCGCCACCACAGAAAACCGGGAAAAAAACAGAAGAGAGAGTAGGGGTTAGTACGGATGTTAGAGCCACCATGAATAGTTATGATAATTAATTAAATATACAGAGCAACAGGATTAAACTAAAATTAAGTTATGAGAAAGCCATGTTAAAAGTAATGAGTTTTTAGCAGTTTTTTTAAAGTGCTCCACTGTATTAGCCTGGCGAATTCCTATTGGCAGGCTATTCCAGATTTTAGGTGCATAACAACAGAAGGCTGCCTCACCACTTCTTTTAAGTTTAGCTCTTGGAATTCTAAGCAGACACTCATTTGAGGATCTAAGATTACGATTTGGAATATAAGGTGTAAGACATTCCGATATAGAAGATGGAGAGCGATTATTTAAGGCTCTGTAAACTATAAGCAGTATTTTAAAGTCAATTCTGAATGACAAAGGTAACCAGTGTAGTGACATCAAAACTGGAGAAATGTGCTCGGATTTTCTAGTTAGGATTCTAGCAGCTGCATTATGTACTAGTTGCAAACGATTTATGTGTTTTTTGGGTAGTCCTGAGAGGAGTGCATTACAGTAAGCTAGTCGACTGAAAACAAAAGCGTGAACTAATTTCGCAGCATCTTTCAATTATATAAGAGGTCTAGCTTTTGCTATGTTTCTTAAGTGAAAAAATGCTGTCCTAGTGATCTGATTAATATGCGATTTAAAATTCAGGTTACAGTCAACTGTTACCCCTAAATTCTTTACCTCCGTCTTTTAATCCTAATGCATCAAGTTTATTTCTAAACCTCATTATATCCATTATTGCCAATCACTAAAATTTCTGTTTTCTCTTTATTTAGCTTGAGAAAATTACTATTCATCCATTTAGAAACACAAGTAAGACATTGTGTTAGTGAAACAACAGAGTGGGGATCATCAGGTGCTATTGATAAATACAGCTGCGTGTCATCAGCATAGCTGTGGTAACTCACGTTATGCCCCGAGATAATCTGACCTAACGGAAGCATGTAGATCGAAAAGAGCAGTGGACCCAGGATAGAGCCTTGTGGAACACCATATAGAATATCATGTGTCTTTGAGTTGTAATTACCACAACTAACAAATAATTTTTGTACCTGCCAGGTAGGATTCAAACCAATTTAAGACACTGCCAGAGAGGCCCACCCATTGACTAAGGCGATTTCTAAGACTATTGTGATCAATGGTGTCAAATGCGGCACTCAGATCTAAGAGGATGAGAACAGATAAATGGCCTCTGTCTGCATTTACCCACAAGTCATTTACTACTTTACCAAGTGCAGTTTCTGTACTGTGATTTGTTCTAAAACCCGACTGAAACTTATCAAGAATAGCATGTTTATTGAGGTGGTCATTTAGCTGCATAATGACTGCCTTCTCTAGAATTTTACTTAAGAAAATCAGGTTAGAAATGGGTCTAAAAATTTCAAAAGCAAGAGGGGTCAGGATTATTTTTCTTGAGTAGGGGTTTAACTACAGCAATCTTAAAACAGTCTGGGAAGACCCCCGTATCTAATGATGAGTTTACTAAGTCAAGAATACTATCAGTTAGCATTCCCGATTCTTCTTTGAACAAACTTGTTGGTATTGGGTCAAGGACACAGGTGGAGGGTCTCAGTTGAGAAATTATTTTTTGTAAATCAGGTAAATCTAGCCTGGTGAAAGAATTTAATTTGTTTATAACGGAGTACTGGGGCTTAAGAGGATCCACAGTGTTGGGGAGATATACTATATTATTTCTAATATCATTTGAAAAATACAGCAATAGCCTCACAAGTTTCACTGGAAGAATTTTGGAGGCATTCCTTTGAGTTACCTGGGTTTAGCAGACAATCAATCGTAGAGAATAATTACTAGCATTGTTATTTATAATCTTAGAGAAATAGCAGCGCCTCTCAAGACGGACTGTGTTATTGTATTCTGTTCTGGGATTACTAGCATTGTTATTTATAATCTTGGAGAAACAGCAGCGCCTCTCAAGACGGACTGCGTTATTGTATTCTGTTATTTTAACCTTCAATATCTAATAGTGGATAGTTCAGTTTTTCTCAATTAACGCTCAGCTCTACAGCATGTTCTCTTTAAATCAGACACTCTTTGGGTCTTCCATGGTATAACAATGATAGAAGATTTTTTAACTGTCTTTTCAGGTGCAACCATGTCAACAGCAGCTCTCACCTTAGTATTAAATTTTTCCACCTTACTATTTACATTATCCTCTCTATTGTAGTTAGCACTGTAAACGGACTGGTTGCTTAGAATGTTTGTAAATTTTAAAGCTGCTGATGAATCAAAGAAGCGTTTTTTAACAATATGCTTCTCATGAATGTCCATCCATCCATTATCCAACCCGCTATATCCTAACTACAGTGCCACAGGGGTCTGCTGGAGCCAGTCCCAGCCAACACAGGGCGTAAGGCAAGAAACAAACCCTGGGCAGGACGCCAGCCCACCGCAGTCTCATGAATGTTTTCTATCAATATTTCTATATTAAATAGTAAAAGAAAATGGCCTGATAGACCAATATCAATGATCTGCTTTACATCAACTTTTAGTCCTTTGGTAATTACTAAGTCTAACGTATGACCTGCTTTATGTGTGGGCTGATTAACGAGCTGTCTCAAATCAAAAGAGTCCAGGAGGTTCATGAATTCTTTTACTTTTGGGTCACACTAATTATCGATATGAAAGTTAAAGTCGCTGACTATTAGGAGTGTGTCATAGTTTGTAATTATAATTGACACCAAGTCTGAGAATTCCTCAAAGAAAGACGCATTAAATTTAGGAGGTCTATACACGGATAATACTAGAAAGTGAGAAACTCCATGAATAACAATGACAAGATACTCAAAGGACTTGAATTTACCAAAATTGACATCTTTATACTTCAGCCGACTCGAGTAAATGTTTGCTAAACCGCCACCCTTCTTTCCCTGGCGATCCACATGAGTAAAACTGTAATTTGGAGGCGCAATAAAATCAATTTTTCTATCACTAATAAGATCGTTGATGAAAAACGTCTTGCTGGTTAATGCTCTAACATTTAATAGTGCCATATTTAAAGTTTCGGAGGAGCAGAGCTGAATTTTATGTGTGTTATGTGTATTTGAAATAGAAATTATTTTTATTAGCGCCGCTCTGTGCATATTTTTTATTTAATCTATAATCTGTTGTTATAGATTTAATACATTGTTCATCTAAAGGTATAATTGTAATTATTAGTGTTTATGTCGTGCTGCCTAGATTTTTTACGTGCATTGAGATTAGTTATTAGAGTAGTAATGCAGTGCACTTTTGCGGAAGACTTTGTTAAAGAATTATCATGTCCTAGCATAACATTACAGAAGGGTTTAGGAGTAGAAATACAGTCAAGAGAGACGATTTACCTTAGCGATGTTTTTGGAGAGGACCCGGGCTCTGAATCTATTTGGATGCAGACCATCCCGCTTGAAGAAATGTGGCCTCTCCCAGAAGAGGTCCCAGTTGTCAATGAACCCAATGTTTTGATTCTCGCAGATGCCTTTCAGCCAGTTGTTTAATCCCATCATTTCATTTCCTGTTACATATGTGTGAGTACAAGTTAAACGATTAAACCCCTCATTTGATTGATAGTTATTTTGCTCTCGAAAGCATGCACACATTTTGTTTGTAAATGAATTCTGTAATGGGATAAAAGTGGCTTTTTTCCCTTTATATATAAACTAGCAAAATACCCGCGCTTCGCAGCGGAGAAGTAGTGTGTTAAAGAGGTTATGTAAACATATATATACATTAACATATACATATACATATATATATATATATATATATATATGTATATATATATACACATATCTACATATACATATATACAGTGGTGTGAAAAACTATTTGCCCCCTTCCTGATTTCTTATTCTTTTGCATGTTTGTCACACAAAATGTTTCTGATCATCAAACACATTTAACCATTAGTCAAATATAACACAAGTAAACACAAAATGCAGTTTTTAAATGATGCTTTTTATTATTTAGGGAGAAAAAAAATCCAAACCTACATGGCCCTGTGTGAAAAAGTAATTGCCCCCTTGTTAAAAAATAACCTAACTGTGGTGTATCACACCTGAGTTCAATTTCCGTAGCCACCCCCAGGCCTGATTACTGCCACAACAGTTTCAATCAAGAAATCACTTAAATAGGAGCTGCCTGACACAGAGAAGTAGACCAAAAGCACCTCAAAAGCTAGACATCATGCCAAGATCCAAAGAAATTCAGGAACAAATGAGAACAGAAGTAATTGAGATCTATCAGTCTGGTAAAGGTTATAAAGCCATTTCTAAAGCTTTGGGACTCCAGCGAACCACAGTGAGAGCCATTATCCACAAATGCCAAAAACATGGAACAGTGGTGAACCTTCCCAGGAGTGGCCGGCCGACCAAAATTACCCCAAGAGCGCAGAGACGACTCATCCGAGAGGTCACAAAAGACCCCAGGACAACGTCTAAAGAACTGCAGGCCTCACTTGCCTCAATTAAGGTCAGTGTTCACGACTCCACCATAAGAAAGAGACTGGGCAAAAACGGCCTGCATGGCAGATTTCCAAGACGCAAACCACTGTTAAGCAAAAAGAACATTAGGGCTTGTCTCAATTTTGCTAAGAAACATCTCAATGATTGCCAAGACTTTTGGGGAAAATACCTTGTGGACTGATGAGACAAAAGGTGAACTTTTTGGAAGGCAAATGTCCCGTTACATCTGGCGTAAAAGGAACACAGCATTTCAGAAAAAGAACATCATACCAACAGTAAAATATGGTGGTGGTAATGTGATGGTCTGGGGTTGTTTTGCTGCTTCAGGACCTGGAAGGCTTGCTGTGATAGATGGAACCATGAATTCTACTGTCTACCAAAAAATCCTGAAGGAGAATGTCCGGCCATCTGTTCGTCAACTCAAGCTGAAGCGATCATGGGTGCTGCAACAGGACAATGACCCAAAACACACCAGCAAATCCACCTCTGAATGGCTGAAGAAAAACAAAATGAAGACTTTGGAGTGGCCTAGTCAAAGTCCTGACCTGAATCCAACTGAGATGCTATGGCATGACCTTAAAAAGGCGGTTCATGCTAGAAAACCCTCAAATAAAGCTGAATTACAACAATTTTGCAAAGATGAGTGGGCCAAAATTCCTCCAGAGCGCTGTCAAAGACTCATTGCAAGTTATCGCAAACGCTTGATTGCAGTTATTGCTGCTAAGGGTGGCCCAACCAGTTATTAGGTTCAGGGGGCAATTACTTTTTCACACAGGGCCATGTAGGTTTGGATTTTTTTTTCTCCCTAAATAATAAAAACCACCATTTACAAACTGCATTTTGTGTTTACTTGTGTTATATTTGACTAATGGTTAAATGTGTTTGATGATCAGAAACATTTTGTGTGACAAACATGCAAAAGAATAAGAAATCAGGAAGGGGGCAAATAGTTTTTCACACCACTGTGTATATATGTGTATATATATATATATATATATATATATATATATATACATATACACACATATATATATATACATTCCTCAGTTGGTTTGCCCAGTTGATTTCATACAAGGGACGCTATTGGCAGATGGCTGAGAAGCTACCCAACTTACTTTCTTTCTCTCTCTCTCTCTCTCTTGCGCTGACGTAGGGGGGTGTGAGCAGGGGGGCTGTTCGCACACCTAGACGATAGGGACGCTCGTCTAAAAATGCTGAAAGATTATCTTCACGTTGGCTACCTTCTGTGCAGCTGCTTCCTGAAACGACATGCTGCACAGTGCTTCGCATACTTAAAAGCTCGAAGGGCACGTATTGATTTTTGACTGAAAAACAAACTCTGTCTCTCTCTCTCTTTCTGTGCTCTTGACGGAGGGGGTGTGAGCTGCCGCCTTCAACAGCTTTGTGCCGCGGTGCTTCGCATACTTAAAAGCTAAACAGCCCTATTGATTTTCCTCTGCCTTTATGACAGTCTCTGCTCCTGACTCCTTTGAAGAGGAAGATATGTTTGCATTCTTTTAATTGTGAGACGGAACTGTCATCTCTGTCTTGTCATGGAGCACAGTTTAAACTTTTGAAAAAGAGACAAATGTTTGTTTGCAGTGTTTGAATAACGTTCCTGTCTCTCTACAACCTCCTGTGTTTCTGCGCAAATCTGTGACCCAAGCATGACAATATAAAAATAACCATATAAACATATGGTTTCTACTTCGCAGATTTTCTTATTTCGCGGGTGGCTCTGGAACGCAACCCCCGCGATGGAGGAGGGATTACTGTATGTATATATATATATATATATATATATATATATATATATATATATATCTAAATCCCTGCGAAGTACTGCTTTTAAATTTTTATTAAGAAGAAAAGAAAACCTTTTTAAATTGAGGGAAAATATACCAATAACAATTTGTTAAGGATCTGTTTTTTTGTGAAGCTGCCTTCACATAGCCTCTCCACTGTTTTATAAATGAACGCCATATAAGGTCTTCCTTTTTCGTTGCTTCGCCAACGGAAGCAGCCTTTTTATTTAATCCATGGGTTGTCCGCTGTTTTTTTGTTCGTTTATTACGATTGTTATAGTTCTGTTTGTATACCACGTTGTCAGTTCAGCACTCCGGTTGTAATATGACCAAGCCGTACAAGCACACTCTTGAGAATGCAACGTATAGTTGTACAGGAGAAAAGCAATGTTGCCTCAAATCAATGGCAACCTTTTGTAGGTCTATGAACTTCATTTAAACTTTAGGTTTACACGGTGCTTTGTTTCTGATGTGCTGCGTTCAGTCAGTTCTCGTGAGCCGCTGTCTTGTGTGATGTTGCGATGTGCACGGCTTTATTTAATGTTAGCTAAGACCTGGCACTTAAAAGTTTCTCGCTACAGCAATTTTTAATCCATTACAAAGTCATCCAAAGTCTCGTTTATACCTCGTGTCTTCTCATTAAACTTGTATCTCGCGAATATGGTATTGCAAACGGCAGCGGGAGCGTTTCTCATTAAACTTGTATCTCGCAAATATGGTATTGCAAACGGCAGCGGTAGTATAAACTTAATTTAAACTTACATTTTACACCGTGCTTTGTTTCCGCAGTATCGAAGTGATCACTCGTGCTGCATTCAGTCAATTCACGTGAGCCACTCTCTTGTGCCTTCTCAATTGTGTAATGAATGTTTTCTTCAGCGCTCTTTGGGGCTCTTCCTTGTTTTCAGTTCACGTGATTACGTAGGAGGCGTGATGACGCGATACGCGACTCCGCCTCCTCCATTACAGTATATGGACAAAAAAGAGGTTCCAGTTATGACCATTACGCGTAGAATTGCGAAATGAAACCTGCCTAACTTTTGTAAGTAAGCTGTAAGGAATGAGCCTGCCAAATTTCAGCCTTCCACCTACACGGGAAGTTGGAGAATTAGTGATGAGTGAGTGAGTCAGTGAGGGCTTTGCCTTTTATTAGTATAGATAACAAGTACAATTCCTGCACTAATGTGCTACTATTTTTTGTGTGAACACAAAAGCCTTTCCAGACATGACCTCTGCAGTTTTTCTTTTTGACATAGGTTGATATGGTCCTGTGTCACCAACACTGTGAGCCATCATTTTACATAGTTCATAATCAAAACCGAGTAAAATTATCGTGCCATCTGGAGTTAACTTGTCTACTTATAGTAAAAGATGATAATGTTAAGTTTTTGGAACTTTAGTACCAAAATATTACAGAAATAACTGTTCTTGTGACACCTCTTTTAGCCACTTGTCCTCTGTAATCTTTATTTATATGAAGGAGAGGGAAAAGGTTGTGAAGGATGCAATGAAAGAATTGTTTGCCCCATAAATTGTTCTTATAGTGCCCTTTTTTACTTTTTTTTTTTCTTGATTGGCATCTAGAGAACTTGCTTTCATGGTTTTTGGATGACAGACAACAATACTTTTTTTTTGTACTTGCACCAGTTGATTCTTCGATAGAATTCAAGGGAGCCAAATCCTGAATTGAATAACCTGTTTAAGAAAGTTAATGAGTGGATGGATTCTAGATTTGTAACTAAAACACCTATAATTCTCTCATTCACCTATCCATTACTGAACCCACTTAGTCCAGTTCATATGGACTATATGCTATTGTAGCAGGATTTTGTTAACGACAGTAGCCAGCCCTGAAATGTGTGCAAATCCATGATAGTCACTTTAATACATGATTAACCGATCAAAATCATTTTTGTGCTTCTGTGTTGCTTTATAATATGTAATATATATTAAATACATGCAAAAACAGGAGCAGTAAGTACTAAAATTCAGTATAAAGACAGCCCACTTAGATGGGCTTGAACATACACACACTTTGAACTGAAGACACAGCCCTCAAAACCAAGAAAAATAATAAAAGCTTAATAGACTAGGGTTCAAAACCTCCAGACCACTGATTGCTTTTTGTTTAAGCAGTTTAAACTAGTGCATTTGTGTGATAAGTTACCTGACAGTGCTTTGTGCTTGTGAGCTGCTGAAATGTGCATGTTTAATGGAGGTAGAGCTGGTGGTATTAGCAATATACACTGATGCTCTATTAGGCACTGTTATTAGTTGACAAATGAGATATGGCATGTACTTGTACAGTGGATGGAAGTAACAGATTCTGCTTTTTATAACAACTGCACTTAGATGTCACTAAGTGAGGAAGACATTTTATGTGTTAGACTTTTGTACCAGCTAAAGAACAGGGGCGTAAAAGTGCTCCGACACCCCATAATCCCTTACATAACCAAATTTGTAAATCTTAAGTATGTCTTCTTTGCTACAGCTTTACTCCCAATCAGGATAGTGCAGAAACTTAAGGATTATTTTCCAGTGGATTTGCTTTCATTACTGTATTAATTTTTACAAAAACAAAAGAACAATATTTTGTTATCATAAGTATGACTTAAAATTGTTTAGTTGGTAATTTCTATGCAAACCACATGATCATTCTAACTATAAATTGACTGTATAGATTGTCCACTTCTGACAAACAGCACTGCTTCAAGCTAAGTAAGAAAAAGGTCATACTCTCTACATGATATTTTAAACATGTCGATTATGTAAAACCAGTCATTTTACAGTTTGCATACACCTGGAGCTCGATGATAATGGATTTCAAACCATCAATTTACAAATGTTCATTGCCATTTGAGCTCAGAATTCAAGTTTTACTTTTGCATATAATGTTGGATTAATGCCATTTTTGTCAAGCTTTGTTAATTTCTGAATTAATTATAACAAATATTAATTGTTGATTATGGTATAATATATGATCTAAATTTAATGTTCTCCATTTAGTGTTATGTTTTAGGTTCAGTCATAAATGTGCTCCAGTTTAGATACTATATACAGTATATATATATATATGATATTTTTTTTTTTTTTTTTTTTGCTTGCCTGTTTAATTGTAGATGCTGTGTCATGTTGCAAACATACAAGACCATTGGGCATATGCAGTGTCTTTAAGTAAAATATATAGAAAGGTTGAATATTCAAATAGTTGCCTTATAATAAAAACTTTTTTTGATGTTCACTTTATTTTAAAGTAAAATTAGTGCAGCACTCTTCTAAACTTGAAAGTGGACTTTAGGGTGTTCAGTGAAGACCAGCTGGAATGCTTTTAAAATGAAAGTTTTATCTTTGGATTTCCATTCTTGACTGGCAGTCTAGAATATTTTTGGTGATAACTTTGTTAATAAATAATAGTACAGTTTTATATATGGTTATTATAAAGCCTATAATTGTGTCAAATTAAATGTTATGTATATGCTTAATCTTGCTTATTTTTCTTTAGATCTGAACTTAAGTGCCTTTTTCTGCTGTCATATTCATATGGCAATGTAATGCAACACATTGGCTCCAAGTCCAAGTGCTTTGAGAAGTGAGAAAAGTACTATAAAAATGTAAAGGATTATTATTTTGTATAAGACAATATTTTGGTGTTTGGTGAGGAACACTCAGAGAGAGATTTTAGTATACTTTTTAATATAAAAATCATCTTGGTGAATTGCTGCCCCCAGAATAATCTCCTTAATATGGCCTATGCAGAATCTAAACAGTTCCTTGCATTTCTCCACACTTTTTGTTTTTTCAAGTTTTTATTCTTCGTATACCCACTTCCAACATTATAACAGGGAAAGCACAAGTTTTAGAAACTGCATTTTATAAGAGTTCACATTTATTGCCTTTGTTTACATTTTTTTTAAGGAAAGCACAGTCGGAGAATAGCCATTCACTTTGCCTTGTGACTGGAAATAGCATTTCTGTTCCACAGCATCAAAACAAATGCAGTGCTGCTCAGAATAATATTGAATTATTGATAATGGTCCCTATAGTAATAGCCTCATATTGTATGGTACAGATCACTTATGTGCTCCTTTTCACCAGAATAAACTCTGGTTGTGTGAAATACTGCATGGCCAAAATGTGGATTCAAAAGTAGATAAAGTAGATTGATAATGTTTTCATTGGAAATACCACCATTTTGAATTTTACAGTTCAAGAAGTATGTCATTTTAACTGTTGTTTAATTAATCACTCTTACGCTTGACACAGACAAAAGTAACTTTTTACATGTTGTTTTTTTTTTTCCTTTTTCCTCACAGGGAACCAAATGTTTGTGGGATAAATCAGGACGCGCCAGGGCACACCATGGGAAAGCAATTGAACTCGGCCATGTCTCTGACAACAGTGGCCCAGAACAGCATGTCAACAGGAATGCCTGGTCAGGACATGACAATTAGCAGCAATACAAACTTCAATGCTATGAGTGGTCCAAAGGATCAGACTGGTATGGGACAGATGTCGGGCAACAGGTTTGGGTGCCCAGGGGTAATGAATCATACCCCAGGCATGCAGGCAACTCCTCAGGGTAGTAACTATGCACTCAAAACAAATAGCCCGTCTCAAAGCAGTCCTGTCATGACCCCAGCACAGCAAAACTCAATGTTGTCTCCACGACATCGTGTTAGTCCAGGGATGGCTGGAAGTCCTCGGATACCTGCCACTCAGTTTTCTCCTCCAAGCTTGCACTCACCAGCGGCAGTGTGCAGCAGCACAGGAAATAGCCATAGCTACACCAGCAGTTCCCTTAATGCGCTTCAGGCTCTTAGTGAAGGCCAAGGGGTCACTCTAGGTCAGTCTTTAGGTTCACCTGACAGAAAAATGGGAAATGCGCAGAGCTCACCTGGAAATTTGAACCCTCATTCTCTCACAAAAATTGGCACCTCAGACTTTAAAGATTCCTTTGGGTTGTTTAGTGAGAACACTTCTGAAGCAAGTCACCAAGATGGGAACTGCCATTCTGCCGATGTCAAAGACTCAGTAGAGAACACCTTAAATCAGTTCAGTAGTGGTGACAGGACAGAGGCACAAAATCGACTACACGATGGCAAGGGGCACACCAAGCTTTTGCAATTACTCACAACCAAGTCTGAGCAAATGGATCCAACTTCACCCATCACAAACTCTAGTGGAGAATCCAACAAGGACTCTGGTACAAATACAATAGGAGGCAGTCAGCCTTCAGGAGGAGCTATTGGACATGGGAATTCTTTAAAGGAAAAGCATAAAATTTTGCACAGACTACTGCAGAACAGTAGTTCTCCTGTAGACTTGGCCAAACTTACAGCTGAAGCCACAGGCAAAGAGCTAAACCAGGAGAACAGCAGCTCAAATGCTGGATCAGATATAATGATTAAGCAGGAGCCAGTTAGCCCAAAGAAGAAAGAGAATGCACTTCTCCGTTATTTGTTAGATAAAGATGACACTGGTATTCAGGACAAAGTCAAATTAGACCAAGTGGAAAATAAAATGGAGCCCTGTAACAGCACCAAGATTGGAAATATAAAACTGGAGAAGCCAGATCCTGCCTATGATCAGTCAGAGCAGGTAAGAATTTCTTTTGTCATATTCATAGATATAGTTCTCTCTATCTGTATATACATTCACATTTATATATACACATATAAATAAAATACATATATATTTTTTTAAACCCTTTTGTTGCTTACATGAAATTGACCAGCCTTCTTAGAACCCTTGCCCACCAGGTTTTTCCCCTGCATCTCTACAAAGCAGAAAACACTACACATCTTTTTTGTTTTTTTAGTTTACCTATTATCACTATTTGGGGGAACTAGTCGACAGGTTAGGAATATCTCCATTCGGCTTAACTGATTTTTCCTTAGTTGTATTTGTTTCACAGTTTTAGTAAATTATGTCCATGAGAGATGTGCTACTTGGTTCTTATTTTGTGGTCATAACTATTCATAGAAAGGTACGTTTTCTTTGGTCCAGTTGCAGAATAACTGGTTTATGGGGTAGTAAGGAATGAGAATAAAATCTCAGAAGTCTGTGTTGCCAATGCATAGTGGACTTCATTTTTTATATGTTTGTGTGTCTATACTATTTCATCCCAAACATATGTTAAAATGTGTGCACAGTGGCAGCTTAGCTACATTCTCCTCCATCCAAGAATTTTTGTTTTATTTACCATCCTGTTTAACAGTAACTGTACCTTTTTGAGTTAACAAAAATTGCTTATGGATGACTCTTAGTCTTTCATGGGGAAGAAATAGCAAAAAAAGTGGTAATATTTTGGTTTTATTTGTTCTTATTTATTTGGACCCCTGCAATAGAAAAACTAAATATCCCAAAATCAAAAAAATGCTTTGACTGATTTGATTTAAATATGGTAATGTTACAGAAACAAATAAAATCTGTGTTTTTTTTTTTTTTTGCTGTTTTTTTTGTTGATAATAGTGCTGTACCAAGTAGGCTATACTAACACGATGCGTTATTTTTTTTGTTTGTTTGTTTTGTTTTGGCGCTGAGATAAAGCCAGCACAGACACAGTACCAACTAGGCTGTTTGAGGCCTTCCTGTTTATGGAAGACTGCTAAAAGAACTGCTCTAGCACCCCCTTCCTTTCAATTTGCATATTGCTTTTCTTCTAAACCCGCCAAAACTTTATAATAGTACAAGATTACAGATCATAGCATTATATTCAAATCTGATTGAAACTATCACTATTTAAGATGTCCTACAGGAGAGATTATATTTATGTCCAAAGTTAGTTATTCCTAGTAATTACCATTTTCAGTTTAAGACAATAGTTTTCCAAGGTCAGTCATTAGGAAAAGCAAGAATTCAACTACAGTATGTTAGGAATGTTTTACTCATTGGCAATTGGGTGTAGCATGTTCAAGTATAAGGAGCTCCAGTGAACTAATGTTATCCCTGGTTCAAAAATGTATCCAGTTATCCAACAGCATTATAACTGAGGCCCTTTGCCTTAGGCAAAGCTGGGTAGCACAGCTAATAAATAAAGCAGGATAAAGCCTATGGTTTTTAAACTCTCAGTATTTAATGAACACTGTGAAACAACCAAGAATTATATGCAGATAAATATATTTGTTTGTTTTTATTAATGCACATATCTCTTAAGATGTATACAAATTCTTGCATTATGTAATTGCCATATGAGAGCGCATATCTTAATTATTGTTTACCTTTAATTCAAAAGGGGCTATATTATTATCTTTGTAAGTATTTAACAATTAGGCACTTGTGCTTATACCACTTTCAGTGCATTCCTGGGAGAGAATGACAAATATAACTCTTATCTGTGATTTAAGTTAACAAAAAAAAAAAAAAATACTCTTCTTTTTAGATTTTTTTAGGATAATCTAACACTTAAACACACCAGCAATATTGGTAGTCATTCATCTTTGCTGCCCACTTATTGATATCATTATTGGTCAAGCACTAGTCAGTATAGTTCTAGCATACAGAATCGCAAATAGCCAGAGACTGTCCCAGTGTTTTGTACAGTGGCTTTTTTTTTTTTTTTTTTTAAGTCCGTGAAAAGCAGCATAGGATCTTCATACCCTGTACCCAGAATAAATGGGTAAATCCATGTCAAATCATCACACTTTTGGATGTCATCGTCAGAGATTTTGACGAAACTTGGCATGCTGATATGGTGATATGAGTAACCCATGGAACTGAAATTGCACGTGTCTTAGATCAATATTAAGGGAGTTTAAAGCTAACAAGAGTTGGAACTTACTGGGGATTGGGAGGGTTATGACTTTGATTGGCTATATCCTCCTAAATATAAGTTGAACAAAAATGTTTTTTGTTTTGTTTTTAAGCTCTTTTCCAGCTGTATATTTTGCATACATACTATGCTATTCCCAAAATGAAAAATGACCATGTTATGGGTGATTGTAATAATACAAATTGAATTGCAAGGAAACTTGTATTTTAAAATTGGTACATTTTTTTTGTTTTACAAAAGCTAGTTTATAATGTCATGAACATCTTCAGAAAATTGGTCTGGTTTTTGAGTTGCTGAGATGTCATTACTTGTAGGTGGCATCACATGGTTTCATATTATTAATGTGCCTTTTGCATAGCAACTGTATTGACATGAAATAACATAGCAAACATAGGTGTAAATAATGACATTAAGGCTCACATTATGCTACACTGAAATTGAACGGAAGATTCATTAGTGTCATTAGTGACACCTGTGCATGTGAAGATTTGACAGGGAATTACCCAAATATTCTTTTTTCAAAGACAGCATTAAGTACTTAAGATCATTATTCATTTTTCTGGTCAATTTGATGTCGTACCTATGTGTTATTGTTCAATTACAGGATGAGCCACATTATTCATCTGGTAAATTGTGGGAATGTCTAGAATGTGTTTTGTTAATGGGCCCATGACAGTCCATGATCTCTGAGGGCAGCTTTGCACTCCTAGTATATTCATTTTATTACACTGTGGTGGAGCTATATAAAATGTTGATTGTGTTTAACACTAGAATTCCTGAAGCCTACGAAATAACTTGCAATCCCAGCCCACCTTAAATCCCTTCACACCTCTACCATCAGCATCTTTTGTTTTGAAAATGCATCAATCAGCACAAGCAGCCTACTGTCCCATCCCCCGCCTTGACAGGGCTTAGCTCGTGGGCAAAAAGGTCTCCCAGCTCAAGCCAACGCTCCTTATCTGTGTGTGGGGTGCTTGGAGTTGTATAGGACAAATGATACACTATATCTTTATTTAGAACTAGTCATTTAGCCCGTTACAATAACGGGCGCTAGAACAGTAGTGCATAAACATTAGTAGGAACAGTCTATATTAAATGGCAAGGGACTTTGACCTCATTCTTTTTGTTGGTCGTATTTTTCTCTCTTTCAGCCATTCTTTTGTTGATGTTTACTTGCTGAGCTGACCGTTCTTCGTGGGCCGCCGCCGTTTATTGTGTCTCTTTAATTTTCTGTGACAGTAATACTGTCTTGTACGGCTCTATTCAATAAGGACGCGTAGATAATTTAGTTCAAATGGCTCTGGAATATGTGAAGAGCAACAGGTGCAGATCTTTATTTACGCGCGCCTTTATTCGCTGCGCCCAATTGAGGTCGTCCTTTTGAGGCTCGCCTTTTTGTGCACGCCCTTATTGAAGGATGCCTGTGCGCGCCCCTATTGAAGGATACCGTCTTGTACGTCCGCTGGCTTGTACGTCCGTACGTCTGTAATATACCTTTAATTTTCTCTGGCGGTAATACAGGCGTGCGCGTCGGTAATATGCCTTTAATCTCCTCTGACAGTAATACTGGCTTGTATGTGGCTGTAATATGCGTCACTGTATTGTGTACCTTTAATTTCCTCTCGCAGTAATACTGGTTTGTATTTCTGTAAAACGCCTCTAACTTTCTCTGACAGTAATATCGCGCATAGCACCGTGCCCCGCGCATGCGCACTTCACCAGAAGACACCCACACACGGACACCTGGACGCACATAGGGATTTTATATATATAGATGCATGCATTTCATGTGTGTTCCGTTTCTACAAAGATCTGGGTAAGTGTAGGATGTAAGGAAATGTGAGAAATGCTGAACACATACCTAAAGCAGAAACTTTTTCCATGTTATACTAATAATGAGAAGTGTATAATGTGTGAAGACTTTAGTCCAAATATCAAATAAACACGTGCGCTTTTATTCAAGAATATAACCAAAGGGGGGAAAAAAGCATTCAATTTACATGTGGCTGTCAGTGATTTAAAAACTCAAGCTTAAGTGTCAATAGACAGGGAGTTTACACGTATTCTTGAATGGTGTTGAGGTAAGAGCTGCTGCCTTATATCCTGAAGGGCCCAGGTTCTAGACCGGGTGCTCCGTGTTTTGAGTAGTGCGCTGCTATTATTATTCTTATTTCTACACTATAATAAAAACATTTATTTGATTTGAGTCTGTAACACCCGATGTAAATTTTGGCTGCTTGTAAAAGTTCGCGCTTGTTTTTTTTTTTTTTTTTTTTTTTTTTTTATTATTCAGTTTTATTCTCTGTGACATTCATATGGTACAACGAACTTGCCTCTCTCTCTTTGAGTTGATGGCATTTATCTCCATTCTTTTCACAAGAGCAGCGCTGTGGCTGATGCCTGCTCAGAACTGTTTGTTGTAGTGGCAATCAAAGATACAATGTCCAGTGACTGCTATCAGACGGGGCAAAGGCAGGACCATAGCAAAAGAAAGTTTCTTCAAGACGCTTTCACCAGCTAATAGACTGTTCTGCACCACAGCGCAACTCTTCTTGGCACCATAAGTAAAATGGGACTGCCACCTTCAACTAAAGTCACTTCAGTACGCAAGCAATTTGCCACGCTAGTGTTGAGATCTGACAGTGCCGTGCTGACTGTGTATGTGGCCAAACTTTATATCGGCTGTTACAGACTGAAATCAAAGGCTTCTTCTTTTTGTGCACAAGTAGCCATTTCTTGCATTTCTCGCATTTCCTTTCATCCTACACTTACCCAGATCTTTGTAGATACGGAACACACATGAAATGCATGTATTCCAAATAATGATATACAGTGCATCCGTGAAGTATTCACAGCACATCACTTTTTCCACATTTTGTTATGTTACAGCCTTATTCCAAAATGGATTAAATTCATTTTTTTTCTCAGAATTCTACACACAACACTCCATAATGACAACATAAAAAAAGTTTACTTGAGATTTTTGCAAATTTATTAAAAATAAAAAAATTGAGAAAGCACACGTACGTAAGTATTCACAGCCTTTGCCATGAAGCTCCAAATTGAGCTCAGGTGCATCCTGTTTCCCCTGATCATCCTTGAGATGTTTCTGCAGCTTAATTGGAGTCCACCTGTGGTAAATTCAGTTGATTGGACATGATTTGGAAAGGCACACACCTGTCTATATAAGGTCCCACAGTTGACAGTTCATGTCAGAGCACAAACCAAGCATGTAGTCAAAGGAATCATCTGTAGACCTCTGAGACAGGATTGTCTCGAAGGCACAAATCTGGGGAAGGTTACAGAAACATTTCTGCTGCTTTGAAGGTCCCAATGAGCACAGTGGCCTCCATCATCCGTAAGTGGAAGAAGTTCAAAACCACCAGGACTCTTCCTAGAGCTGGCCGGCCATCTAAACTAAGCGATCGGGGGAGAAGGGCCTTAGTCAGGGAGGTGACCAAGAACCCGATGGTCACTCTGTCAGAGCTCCAGAGGTCCTCTGTGGAGAGAGGAGAACCTTCCAGAAGGTCAACCATCTCTGCAGCAATCTACCAATCAGGCCTGTATGGTAGAGTGGCCAGACGGAAGCCACTCGTTAGTAAAAGGCACATGGCAGCCCGCCTGGAGTTTGCCAAAAGGCACCTGAAAGACTCTGAGACCATGAGAAAGAAAATTCTCTGGTCTGAGACAAAGATTGAACTCTTTGGTGTGAATGCCAGGCGTCACGTTTGGAGGAAACCAGGCACCGCTCATCACCAGGCCAATACCATCCCTACAGTGAAGCATGGTGGTGGCAGCATCATGCTGTGGGGATGTTTTTCAGCGGCAGGGACTGGGAGGACTAGTCAGGATAAAGGGAAAGATGACTGCAGCAATGTACAGAGACATCCTGGATGAAAACCTGCTCCAGAGCGCTCTCGACCTCAGACTGGGGCGACGGTTCATCTTTCAGCAGGACAACGACCCTAAGCACATAGCCAAGATATCAAAGGAGTGGCTTCAGGACAACTCTGTGAATGTCCTTGAGTGGCCCAGCCAGAGCCCAGACTTGAATCCGATTGAACATCTCTGGAGAGATCTTAAAATGGCTGTGCACCGACGCTTCCCATTCAGCCTGATGGAGCTTGAGAGGTGCTACAAAGAGGAAAGGGTGAAACTGGCCAAGGATGGGTGTGCCAAGCTTGTGGCATCATATTCAAAAAGACTTGAGGCTGTAATTGCTGCCAAAGGTGCATCGACAAAGTATTGAGCAAAGGCTGTGAATACTTATGTACGTGGGATTTCTCAGTTTTTATATTTTTATTAAATTTGCAAAAACCTCAAGTAAACTTTTTCCACGTTGTCATTATGGGGTGTTGTGTGTAGAATTCTGAGGGAAAAAAATGAATTTAATCCATTTTGGAATAAGGCTGTAAGATAACAAAATGTGGAAAAAGTGATGCGCTGTGAATACTTTCCGGATGCGTTGTAGTGTATTATTTAACGTATTCAACTCTAGGCACCCCACATACAGAATAGGAGCCTTGGCTTGAGCTGGGAAACCTTTTTGCCCGTAAGTTGAGCTTTGTCAAAGTGGGGGATGGGAGAGCAGGCTGCTTGCACTGATCGCCACATTTGCAAAACAAAAGACGCAAGTGGTAGAGGTGTGAAGGAATTTAAGATGGGCCAGGATTGTGAGTTTTTTCGTAGGCTTCAGGAATTCTAGCATTAATTTGATTGTCTTACCTAAAGAGTTTCCTCACTGCTTTGGCAAGGATGTTGCCAAGCACTGCACAGCATTTGACTCTTTAAGTGGTGGGATTTTCTGTTTAGTTCTGGGTAGTGTACATTATAAGCTAAGGCCACGCATTTTTCTAAGGAGGAAGGGATGAAGCATAAGATGACAATGATCCACCACGTGAAGCCACTGCTATTCTTTCATCTAAGGCATCCACAGATCATCACTGCTTGCTTGTCTGGTTACACACAGCAGTAAGGTTGACTTTTTCATCATACATTTTCCAGGGCTGTTGGTGAGATGATTCATATTTCAAAATTATAGAGTTTAACTTCAGGTTTTCTGTCATTTTTATTATTTAGGACTTGGCCTTTTTTTCATCCATTTCACTTGGCAGTTAGGCCTAAGATGAAGGGACTGAAAACAAATTATCCTAACAGCCCTCTCCCTATATTAAACCATCAGAATCTATCCTGCATATCTTACTGGGAACTTAAAGAAATAACATAGAAACCATTTGCAAACGCATATGACCGCACTATTTTCTGGCATTTTTTCATTTGCTGCCCATTTTTACTTCACATTATTAATATCTGTCCCTGCTGATTCATATTATTAGATCTTTCAACATGCTACATCTTCTAAACCACTAGCTTTTTTTCCCTAGCTGCCAAGCCATAGATGAGTTTTGAACAATGCTAAGCAATTGACATCCACCTTGTACTTTTTTTTTTCTTTTTTTCTTTAAATTGCTGATGAAACCTTGAGTTGGCAAAAATACATGTTATTTGAGCTATGGGTTTTCATGTTATCAACTTAGAGCTAGTAGACAAAATTTAAAATTTAATTTAAATGATATGTTATCCCTTGCACAATATTCTCCTACTACAAATTGTAGTACACAAGTATGCTTTAAATTTCCATCGACCAAAAAGTGCATAGCAACATCCATCCATTTTCCAACCCGCTGAATCCAGACACAGGGTCACGGGGGTCTGCTGGAGCCAATCCCAGCCAATACAGGGCACAACGCAGGAACCAATCCCGGGCAGGGTGCCAACCCACCTCAGGACACACACCCACACACCAAGCACACACTAGGGCCAATTTAGAATCGCCAATCCACCTAACCTGCATGTTTTTGGACTGTGGGAGGAAACCAGAGCACCCGGAGGAAACCCACACAGACACGGGGAGAACAAACTCCACGCAGGGAGGACCTGGGAAGCGAACCCGGGTCTCCTAACTGCAAGGCAGCAACGCCACCATGTCGCCCTGCATAGCAACATGCGTTTTCTTAATAACTACAAAGTTTAGCTTAACACTTGCAATGCTGTTGTCTATCAAGGGCATAAGTTGCCATTATAGTCATCAAAGTAGATACTCTACAAAGGTAGTTTTCCATGTTCTTGGTGACTTGGATTCTGCATTGTCAAATGGGGATTTTGAACTACTATTACAAACAAAGTACAGTGGAACCTCGGGTCATGACTGTAATTTGTTCCAAAACTCTGGTCGTAACCCGATTTGGTCGTGACCCGAAGTAATTTCCCCCATAGGATTGAATGTAAATACAATTAATCCATTCCAGACCGTACGAACTGTATGTAAATATATTTTTTTAAAGATTTTTAAGCACAAAAATAGTTAATTATACTATAGAATGCACAGCATAATAAATAGTAAACTAAATGTAAAAACATTGAATAACACTGAGAAATCCTTGAACAGAGAAAAGTAACATTGCAAGATTTCACGCTATAGTCTTATGAACCGCTCGCTTTAAAAAAAAAAAAAAAATTTTTTTTAACAAGTTTTAAGCACAGGGAAAACATGAACATTTGAAAAATCCGTAATTTAATAAACAACCAAGAAAAGTAACATTGCAACAATGCACACTACAAACCGATCGCTGTAAACAGAAGTGAAGTGGAGGTTAAAATCCAATAGAAAAAAGTCTTCATTAAATACGAGGTTAAAACAATGCTCGAATCAGTCTCTTTAAAAACAAGCCCGGTGCATTCTTGAACTGCCTTCTTGGCCTTAAGCAGCCAGCCCTCTCTCTCTCGCTCACTCTGACACTCTCTCTCGCTCGCTACACAGGGAATGCACAGGGAGAGACTGAACACGCGCGGAATTCATCGGCGCGTACTAACTGGAAGGGAAACTACCTTGTTCGTCACCCGAGTGTGTGGTCATGAACAGATGCAAAAGTTTGGCGAACTTTTTGGTCGTAACCCGATTTGTACGTGGTCCGAGACGTTCGTGACCCAAGGTTCCACTCTATCATGAAAAACACTTCTGGCTTATCCTCAAATGTAAATGAGCTTGGAATCACCATTACTCCTATATATTCATTTCAGGTGCTCATGAATACTCTTCCTTAAAGTTTGTGGAATTCTTTTTTTTTCCACAGATCTTGCTAGATACCTCCCGGGTCCTCCAGTGACCTAAAGGAACTGCTGCGATTTCTTGGGTTAGAAATCAACACATCCATCCTCTTCCCTATTAAAATACTCTGTCTCCACTACATCTTAAAATAAGGTTAATGTCACTCTGGCTGAATGAAGTAATGTATGTAATATGTACAATCATATGAAAAAGTTTGGGAACCCCTCTTAATTCTTTGGATTTTTGTTTATCATTGGCTGAGCTTTCAAAGTAGCAAGTTCCTTTTAATATATGACATGCCTTATGGAAACAGTAGTATTTCAGCAGTGACATTAAGTTTATTGGATTAACAGAAAATATGCAATATGCATCATAACAAAATTAGACAGGTGCATAAATTTGGGCACCCCAACAGAGATATTACATCAATACTTAGTTGAGCCTCCTTTTGCAAATATAACAGCCTCTAGATGCCTCCTATAGCCTTTGATGAGTGTCTGGATTAAGGATAGAGGTATTTTTGACCATTCTTCCATACAAAATCTCTCCAGTTCAGTTAAATTTGATGGCTGCTGAGCATGGACAGCCTGCTTGAAATCATCCCATAGATTTTAAATGATATTCAAGTCAGGGGACTGTGACGGCCATTCCAGAAGATTGTACTTCTCCCTCTGTACGAATGCCTTTGTAAATTTCGAACTGTGTTTTGGGTCATTGTCTTATTGGAATATGCAACCCCAATGTAACTTCAACTTTGTAACTGATGCTTGAACATTATCCTGAAGAATTTGTTGATATTGGGTTGAATTCATCCGACCCTCGACTTTTAACAAGTCCCTGAACTAGCCACACAGCATAATGGAACCTCCACCAAATTTGACAGTAGGTAGCAGGTGTGTTTCTTGGAATGTGGTGTTCTTCTTCCGCCATGCAGCGCTTTTTGTTATGACCAAATAACTCAATTTTTGTCTCATCAGTCCAAAACACTTTGTTCCAAAATGAATCTGGCTTGTCTAAATGAGCATTTGCAAACAACAAGCGACTCTGTTTGTGGCGTGAGTGCAGAAAGGGCTTTTTTCTCATCACCCTGCCTTACAGATGTTCTTTGTGCCAATTGTGCTGAATTGTAGAACGATGTACAGATACACCATCTGCAACAAAATGTTCTTGCAGGTCTTTGGAGGTGATCTGTGGGTTGTCTAACCATTCTTATAATCCTGCGCATATGCCGCTCCTGTATTTTCTTCGCCTGCCAGACCTGGGTTTAACAGCAACTGTGCCTGTGGCCTTCCATTTCCTGATTACATTCCTTACAGGTGAAACTGACAGTTTAAACCTCTGAGATAGCTTTTTGTAGCCTTCCCCTAAACCATGATATTTCTACTTCGCGAAACGCGGATTTTCTTATTTCGCGGGTGGCTCTGGAACGCAACCCCCGCGATGGAGGAGGGATTACTGTATCCGGAAAACCAAACATGGGGGTTGGTGAGCGAAGCGAACAGGTGGCAAAGCTCCCTAGTACTTCTTAACTGCAAAAACTACTTTATTTGAAAATGAGACGTTAAAGAAAACTTTTTTTTTTTTATAATAGAAACTAGGGGGCTCCGCCCCCTGCTCGCTTCGCTCGCCAACCCCTGTGTTTGGTTAATCCATCCATCCATTATCCAACCCGATATATCCTAACTATAGGCTCACGGTGGTCTGCTGGAGCCAATCCCAGCTAACACAGGGTGCAAGGTAGGAAACAAACCCTGGGCAGGGCACCAGCCCATCACAGGGCACACACACACACACACCAAGCACACACTAGGGACAATGTAGAATTGCCAATCCACCCAACCTGCGTGTCTTTGGACTGTGGGAAGAAGCACCCGGAGGAAAGCCACACAGATACGGGGAGAACATGCAAACTCCACACAGGGAGGACCCGGGAAGCAAACCCAGGTCTCCTAACTGCGATAGCAGCGCTACCCACTGTGCCACCGTTTGGTTAATTGGATATACAATTTTAAAAGCTTTTTTTCTTTTGGAATTGTTTCAGTTTCATTAGTTGCACTTTTACTTTAAAGGTTTATTAAAAACAATATTTGGAATTACCTTTTCTTCAAGATCGCATAGAATTTTGAATCCGTTTTTGGAGACACATTGTGACAATGCAACATATAATCGCCTGAGTGAATATTGTTTCTGTTTCTCTAATTTTTCTAATGGTTGTCCCTGTGATTTGTTAATTGTCATAGCAAAAGCTATTCTCACGGTAAACTGTAAACATTTTAATACGAATAGCATATCACGATCTCCTTTGGTGTCTAATGTTATTCGTGGAATATATACATTACCTTTCTGTTAAAATTTGCATCGCTTCTCCGTCATCATAAATATACACCTGACCGAATTGTGTATTCTTTGAAATTAAACTTGTCGTTGCTTTAACTGTTGTGGGACCACAGATTCTCATAGCGTATGGTCCATTATTGTGTAAATCCACGTTTTGTGCATTGAATGATGCGAAGGCGAAAAGACTTTGTTTTCTACTCTTCGCCTTTTATTTCTGACCTTGCTTTGTCCTGCTATTTTTTTCAATTACACCTGGCTCTTATGATTAATTACCTTTTGTTTGCGCTAATGCGATCTTTACTATCTTTTTTTTTGATACTGTAGCGACTGACGTAATAAAGTGTCACAAAAGTTTTCCTTGAATATTCGCCGACTTCGTAACCCCAAACACAACTTTCTAGCACTCTCTCCAACCCCTCCTCCTCTGGGTCCTGCCTCCCCCTTACCGCATCAATCAATACCCCGCAATTAGTCTTCCGTGCTGTACTCCGCCCCCCTCAATCGGACCTATCAGTCACTTAAAATAAAAAAGGCTTCAACCTGGCTGGGACGCTACAATACTTTTGAATTGTACTGCTTTCATATTCTGTACCTTTATCTGCATGTGTATCGCGCCATCGTTTGTTTGAGCCTTTCGAATTCCACTGCTTTCATAATCTCTTATCTGCCTTTTTTTCTCTCCAATGCTTTTGGGTCTCATTTCTCCGCGTTACTCTTTCTTCTTTGCGTTGTTTCATCTAGAATGTCCTTATACTATTTATATGTGCTGAGAGCACATGATCTGTGCATGCTGCGGATTTACAATTTAAAGAGATTATTTTCATGGGAATTGTTACATATGCATTATTTTCACTTTTATGTTAAAAACATAACAATACTTGTCCTTTATTTCCGGCCCCGTGCATGGTTACATCTCTTTCTCGCAAGACATATAATGCTGCTCACATTGGAATGGGGGCGGTGGTCAGCTGAACGCACGCTAAGGATATGCCGTCGCATCAGCTGTCTTTCTGCTGCTGGCAAGCTGCCTGTTCTGCTTCATGCATCTCGTTGTTTTAAGAGCTGGGAGCACATGATGCGTGTCTGCCAAAAGCAATCCAACAACTGCATGGTTAGATGTCTGTGGACTTGTTTTAAATGATGGATCACTGCCTTATCTCATGTAACGGTGTAAAAACAATAATTGTCCTTTATTTCCAGCCCCGGTTTGTGGTTAAATCTTTTTCTTGCAGAACGTATAATGCTGCTCCCGTTGTGGGGGAGGGGGGGGAGGGAGGGCAGCTGCTGTGGCGTCCTGCAAGATTCTCATGTTCTATATTCCCATGAGACGCTCCGTGGCCATTCTCTTTCATCTCGCGGGTCTTATTTGTCTTTTGTGATGATCACGTATCGTCTCCTAGTCATTCCATCCCACAGGATTTTCTTTTATAATAGAGAGATACAGGTATGGATACAGAATGAAAATGAGACGTTAGATGAAACTTTTTTTTCATTGTAAACTTTTTTTGTACATCACAAAGAACTTTGAGAAGCACTATAAAACTTGGAACAGTGCAGTATCCACACATGACATAACTACTAGGGTTTTCAGTGAATGGTCTGTAAAAGAGAAAATATCCAGTGATTAGCAGTCCTCTGGGTGAAAATGCCTTGTCAGTGCCAGAGATCAGAGGAGAAGGGCCAGACTGGTTTCAGCTGATAAGAAGTCAATAGTAACTCAAATTACCACTTGTTACAACTGAGGTATGCAGAAGAGCATCTCTGAACCCACAATATGTCAGATATAGAAGCAGGTAGGCTACAGCAGTAGGAGATCACACTGGGTGTCAATTCTGTCAGCTAAGAACAGGCAATTGAGGCTACAATTCACACAGGTCCACCAAAATTGGACAATAAAAGATAGTAAAAACGTTGCCGGTATGATGAGTCTCGATTTCTAACATGGCATTAAGATGGCAGGGTAGGAATTTGGTGTCAACATGAAAGCATGGTTCCATCCTGCCTTGAATAAACATTTTAGGCTGGAGGGTGTGGTATAATGGAGTGGGGAATATTTTCTTGGCATACTTAGGGCCTCTTAGTACCAATTGAACATCATTTAATTCCACAGCCTACCTGAATATTGTTGCTTACCATGTCAAACCCTTTATGACCCCAGTGCACCCATCTTCTGATGGCTACTTCCAAAAAAATAACATGCCATGACACAAACCTCAGATCTTCTCAAACTGGTTTCTTGAATATGAAAATGAGTTCATTGTTCTGACATGGCCTCCACAGACACCATCATGGATGTACAGCCAACAAATCTGCAGCTACTGTTGATGCTATCATGTCAATAAAGGCCAAAACTCCTGAGGAATGTTTCCAGAACCTTGTTGAATCTGTGCCATGAAGAATTATGGCAATTCTGAAGGCAAAAGTGGATCCAACATGGTACTAGCAAAGTGTACCTAATAAAGTGGCCGGTGAATGTATATTGATTGAGGACAACACAGTTTTTAAATTTATGACAATGGAAGAACAACAAGCAAATGAACAGGGTCAACAGTCAGGAAGAACAACAACAAGGCTGCGTGGAGGATTGGTCTGGGGGCAAAACAGAGGAAGAGGTAGTAGAGGCCAAAGGCATAAGCACTTTCCTGATGAAATAAGCGCCACAGTTGTGGACATTGTGTCTCAATCATGGCCTTTCAATGGCCAAGGCTGGTCAAAAGGTGCAGCCTAATGTTGGGAGAACAACCATATTCTCAGTTATTGAAACATTTTGTGGAGACAACAGTACAGTACTGTATACTTACTGTAATGCTTTATATTAGTGTTCCCCTTGCAATTTACAGTATACAGTAAATAAGCGTCATATATCTGTACCAGTGGTATGCAAATGTCTGGGCACCCTTTCTTAAAATGTTTGTTACTGTGAATAGTTTAAGAAAACAGACGATGAACTGATGGCCAAAAGGCATATAAAGATGACACCGTGCTTTTCAGCATTTTATGCAAGATTAATGTTGTTTTTGTACAATTGTACAGTGAAAGGAAAAGAGCACCAAGCAAATGTTTGGGCACCCCAAGATATCTGAAGTCCTAGATATCTTTTACTCAGGTTCTGCTCTAAGCTCCCATCTCCAGTTTGGGAGCTCTTGAACCCGACACCATCGGTAATGTAACCGGATGAGCTGGACTGTGAAGACATCAACAACAAAGCAGTGGATGGTGCGTAAAGGTGCTTTTATTTAAAAATAAAATCAACAGTGTCCGAATAAATAGTGCAGTGTTGCAGTCATTAAATAATCCATTTAAACCGGTAAAAATTCCAGACAATTAAAACCAGGCTAAACAAGATTAATATCCTGCTGACAACATTGGGGTCGCACCAACCAAGCTCTGCTCCTTCCCAGATTCTGCAGCTCACTTAAGGTATATTCTGCGGGAAAGACTTCAGCCACCGCAGTCCTCATTCTGCCTACCCCCGCCATGGCTGCGTCTACCTGACTGCTCGAGGTCGGTTGTCCTCCCATCTTCCTTCTCGCACTCGGTCATCCCTCGGATTCCTAGGGCGGACTTTTCCCCGATCGTACCCACTCTTCTATTAACTCAGTGGGTACAATCCTGTCCCACGAACGCCGATCAATCGCTCCATCTGGGACCCCTGACCGTGCTGACCTCTGTCTTCCACAGCAGGCTGGTGTGGCAATTAGCAGCTCCTGGCTTCAATTACAGATGTGGATGATTCCTCACCTGCGCACAAGCAAGGAAACACCTGCCTCACACAGCGTCCAGGAATGGCTACCATGCCCCCTCTTTAAGCCGTGAGTGCGGTGATTATCTGTTTAAAAACTGGCCTTTTTAATCTGAGCTGTGGACCTGCTATACCACACTTGTTCACAATCATAGTTAGGAAACCCCAGATGATGCAAATGGCAAAGCTGTATAAATTTTGTGACTCCTCGCACCTTCGTCCAACAATCAGCAGCCTTGGACTCTCCTTAGAAGCTGCCAGCACTCTGAAAAATAAAATTATTGATGTGTAGAAGGCTACAAGAAGATAGGAAACCAGTATCTGAAAACGCTTTACTAAGTTCATAATGTTAAGAAATGGCATGTTTAAAGTTGCTTAAGTCACCTTTTTTCCCCATTCTGATGCTCGGTTTGAATTTCGGCAGGTTGTCATCAGTGTGTTCATGCCTAAATGCATTGAGCTGTTGCAATGTGATCGGAGGAATAGATCTTTGCATTATGAAGCAGTTGCTCAGGTGTACCTAATAAAGTGGCCTGCGTGTGTATGCTTGAAGGTTCATGAGATGCATCTCTGAGCTACAGTATTTAGTGGATTGCCTAATCATTGGTTGATCTAATGCTTCAAATATACTCCTTTATTGGTGAAGTTCACCTGAGAGCAATTCTCCAATTCAAGGCACATTTACCAAAAAAGTCTTGGTCAAGCATTTTTGAGAATTTCAGTTCTATCATCTGAGAAATGATACCAAAGTGATGAAGAAAAGCTGTAAAACTAACCTTTTACCTTTATGCATACAAAAATAAAAACCGTAGTGTAAACATCAGTAGTGCATAATTCTTTACATTTATATAGTAGTTGTAGTTAGCTTTACCATCTTGCAATACAGTATTTGATCCATAAGTGTGATCATAGTGGTGTCTTTATTTGTAGTTAGTGAACTCCTTCTGGTTATAATGGATTGGTACCATATCATGGGACATTTTTTTCACTTTGCACTAATTACTGCTGACATGAGCTTTGGCTTCTTGCAGCCTTGCTGTGAAATAATGCATATTTTGAAATTAATGAATAGACTGGTAGATTTAGAAGATCTGCAAAGGTACAAAAGTAAAACCTTATTCCTTTCTGTGGGTACAGAAGTGCAAGTGAAAATAACCAGCTGCAAAGTGTATTACAAAGTTTTAGTAAATTTCTTTGTTTTGAATCCATCAATTCTGAAAAGTAATATGAATGATGTTGGTTTTGTGTTTTATTCTCTACACAATGCATCAATTTATTTATCTGCATTTGTTCAAGTACCTCACATGCCACATTTTCTAGATGATACTCAAAACAAATTTTACTACAAAGTATAGGCACAAATTTAGTCAATTGCTAATTTTTTTTAAAGTTATGTATTTATAAATGACTTCGCATAGGAAGTGGAAATCAAATATGGAGATGTAGATTAACAGAAGCATTTTTTTTTCTTTTTTTACAGTCAAAAGAATTGGATGACATTCTGGATGACCTGCAGAACAGCCAGCTTCAGCTGTTCTCAGAACCTCCCCCTGCTTCTGTACCAGCTGCAATTGACAAACAAGCCATCATTAATGATATACTTCAAATCACTGGAGAAAGTAGTCCTGGATCATCTCTAGGACAAAAGCCATTTCCTACTATGACCCAAAGTAGTAAGTGATTCTTAATTATGTGGTTGACCAAGATACGCATTTTGTACAGGATTACAGTGCGTTTTTCATGTTCATTCTATTGAATAAGTATAATTTTGAAGCCCTGCCTAATGTCATTAATCCTGGCAATGTTAAGTGGTTGTACTTTTAAGTGCATAATAATTATGATAATAATAATGAATTTCATTTATATGGTGCATTTCCCATGCTTAAGATACTTTGTTAATAATTGTATGGTTCCTGTTTTAGTCTGGAATCTTTTGATCTTATATGTTCAAATCTATTATAGTTAAGATGGTCTGATTAAAATGCACTTGTACCTTTTGATTACTCGAGGTTTGCTATTTTCTCGTTCTAGACTTAGCAGTCTGCTATTAGCGAAGAGATGATATATTAATGTGGGAAAACTGCCACTCAGAATCCGTAGTAGTAGTTTATAGCTTCAGAATTAAACTTTATTATATGTGGGTTTTCTCCAGGTGCTCTGCTGTCCTCCTGCACTCCAATGACATGCAGTTTAGGTTGATTGGCAATCCCAAATTGGCCCTAGTATGTGATTGGGGTTTGGTTGTGTATATGAGTGTTCTCCCTGCAATAGGCTGGTGTCCTGTCTAGAGTTTATTCCTGCCTTGCACCCTATGATAGCCAGGACAGATCCAGCCAAACCCCTGCGACCCTGTTTAGGACTAAGCAGGTTACAAAATGTCAAACAAAAATTTGCATTTGACTTGATTCATTTTCTAAGATTTTTATTTACTCTGCAATACAGTACACCCTTGAAATTTGCAAGGGTTACGTTCCTAGAGCACCCACGAATTGTGAAAAACCGCATATTATGAATGTGGTTAAAAAATGCCTATTTTTATAGTTTAAACCCTAAATATGCCCCCAAAACACTTTAATTTCATTTCAACCTCAGCTTAATACATCAACTAAAAAAAAGAATGTAAACGAATAATTTCATTTCAACCTCAGCTTAATACATCAACTAAAAAAAAGAATGTAAACGAAAACCCATATACTGTACAGTACTGTACTGATATGTCACCCGCAGTGCTAGAATGTAAAATACTGCTATATGTACTGTAATTCATGCAAGCGGGTTTTCATTGCCAGAAGCCTTAGAAGGTGCAAGGCATTTCGACGGCATCTTGGGGCTTTAACCCTTATACTGCCACATACTTGGGGGTTAATGCATCTCTGGACGCCAAATACTTTTTTGCTGCACTTTTTAAGTAAACGTCACAATTCACAAAGAAAAAGTGAAATTTTAATGGAACGCGTTGTTTTTTTTTCATGCAAAGAGCATCACAATTACTGCATCACTGATCATTTTACTCACTGCCAATGAACTGTAAAAGCTATTTAAAAAACTACTGGAACAATATGTACAAGGTGCAACTGACACGACTGATGAAATTCAGTAAATCACCAAGCCAGCTGCGCTTGAACTGGCTGCACGCAAGCACACAGAGGTAAATGCTGACGCTGGCAGGCTAGTGTAGTGCAGCGGCTCAATCCCAGAGACAGTGAGGCTGCAGGGGCCGGCAGTGGTCATAAGCTGGCTTCTCAACGAATGTACAGTACTGACTGATCAGTTCTGGCGTGCTGGTAAATTGCATTGGGAACTGACAATAGCCAATTGTGGTGTTCAATGAATATACTCGGCTCCTATGTGCTGGCAAATGGCACTGGGAAACGACTGTAGCTGGTTGCAGTGGTTTAAGGATTAAGAAGAACAAAACAGAAAACACGAGAACATTCCGCTGGAGATGCGTCACAAGGCAGCAGTCAATCAACAGTCCGGTGCCGCTAAGATTCACACCGTGGAGAAGACGGTGATTTATTTATTTTTATGGTGGAAATTCCAGGGACGCACCCAGCCTTGACCCAACCCGCATGCACTCACAAACAGAGACAAAAACAAAGCAAACCGGTAATCAAACAGCAAATAAAGAATGTAATGAAAACAAATGAAAACAATGAAACCATCCCTGTTCACCTTACGGCGATTAAATACAACAAAGCGCCATCAAAGCACACACAATAAAGTCTATGAAAAATGGCAACGGATGAAATGTAATGATGACGATAGATAGTCTAGAGATCCGCATGTTGAATGGGAATGTAAAGATAGTCCTTCACTGAAATGGTGAAGACGGGTGGACGGGTTCAGGAGCTCTCCTTTCTTCGCAGGATAGCAATGAATCCACTTATAGTATTCATGTACACAGGCAGACAATTCAGACCCCAACCACGAAACGATCCAGGTCATAACGAATAAGTACAGGTAACCCAACAGAAGGCAGGCAGAGAGACAGGAACTTGAAACAAAAATTACAAAAACTTCTTTTTTTCTTTTGGTCACCGGCCTCCTTTTTAAAAGCCGCGCTGACATCCTTTGACCCCAACAGCCCCTGCACCATCAGCAGAAGATCAGTCGGAGCCACTGCAGGGACTGTTGAGAGTTACAGTTTCAAATTCTATTGGCTACTTTAACCATCCCAAGCCGTGTTTTCCTCTACAGTTGCTTCCTGTTCTCTCTACAGTGTGGTATTGCCACGATAAAAGCCATAAAAAATTGCTGAGGATATTTGCGGTTTCCGCTAACAATTATTAGTTAGGTTCTAAGGAAAAATCCGTGAACGACTGAGGCCTCGAACCCTGAACCACGTCTTCGCGGGGGTTTACTGTAATGTTCAGTATTTGGAAAAAAGTTTCTTACTTTTACTTTACAAATTGTTAATGATCTGAAAGTTCTTCTTTTTGGCTCACATCATTATAAATGTTTTTCAGATATTTACCATTTTTTGCTGTCTAAGGCCCGAAATAAAGGCTTGATAATGCTGGTCAACAACTGCTGTCATAAAATGAGTTCTGAATTTCTATATCCATCCATCCATCCATCCATCCTACCGTGGGGCAAAAAAGTATTTAGTCAGCCACCAATTGTGCAAGTTCTCCCACTTAAAAAGATGAGAGAGGCCTGTAATTTTCATCATAGGAATACCTCAACTATGAGAGACAAAATGAGAAAACAAAAAATCCAGAAAGTCGCATTGTCTGATTTTTGAAGAATTTATTTACAAATTATGATGGAAAAAAAGTATTTGGTCAATAACAAAAGTTCATCTCAATACTTTGTTATATACCCTTTGTTGGCAATGACAGAGGTCAAACGTTTTCTGTAAGTCTTCACAAGGTTTTCACACACTGTTGCTGGTATTTTGGCCCATTCCTCCATGCAGATCTCCTCTAGAGCAGTGATGTTTTGGGGCTGTCACTGGGCAACACGGACTTTCAACTCCCTCCAAAGATTTTCTATGAAGTTGAGATCTGGAGACTGGCTAGGCCACTCCAGGACCTTGAAATGCTTCTTACGAAGCCACTCCTTCGTTACCCGGGCGGTGTGTTTGGGATCATTGTCATGCTGAAAGACCCAGCCACGTTTCATCTTCAATGCCCTTGCTGATGGAAGGAGGTTTTCACTCAAAATCTGACGATACATGGCCCCATTCATTCTTTCCTTTACACGGATCAGTCATCCTGGTCCCTTTGCAGAAAAGCAGCCCCAAAGCATGATGTTTCCACCCCCATGCTTTACAGTAGATATGGTGTTCTTTGGATGCAACTCAGCATTCTTTCTCCTCCAAACACGACGAGTAGAGTTTTTACCAAAAAGTTCTATTTTGGTTTCATATGACATTCTCCCAATCCTCTTCTGGATCATCCAAATGCTCTCTAGCAAACTTCAGACGGGCCTGCACATGTACTGGCTTAAGCAGGGGCACTGCAGGATTTGAGTCCCAGGTGGCGTAGTGTGTTACTGATGGTAGCCTTTGTTACTTTGGTCCCAGCTCTCTGCAGGTCATTCACTAGGTCCCCCCGTGTGGTTGTGGGATTTTTGCTCACCGTTCTTGTGATCATTGTGACCCCACGGGGTGAGATCTTGCGTGGAGCCCCAGATCAAGGGAGATTATCAGTGGTCTTGTATGTCTTCCATTTTCTAATAATTGCTCCCACAGTTGATTTCTTCACACCAAGCTGCTTACCTATTGCAGATTCAGTCTTCCCAGCCTGGTGCAGGTCTACAATTTTGTTTCTGGTGTCCCTTGACAGCTCTTTGGTCTTGGCCATAGTGGAGTTTGGAGTGTGACTGTTTGAGGTTGTGGACAGGTGTTTTTTATATTGATAGCGATTTCAAACAGGTGCCATTTATACAGGTAACGAGTGGAGGACAGAGGAACCTCTTACAGAAGAAGTTACAGGTCTGTGAGAGCCAGAAATCTTGCTTGTTTGTAGGTGACCAAATACTTATGGTGGAAAATAATTTGCAAATAAATTCTTTAAAAATCAGACAATGTGATTTTCTGGATTTTTTTTCTCATTTTGTTTCTCATTGTTGAGGTATACCTATGATGAAAATTACAGGCCTCTCTCATCTTTTTAAGTGGGAGAACTTGCACAGTTGGTGGCTGATTAAATACTTTTTTGCCCCACTGTATATATGTGTGTGTGTGTGTGTGTGTGTGTGTATATATATATATATATATATATATATATATATATATATATATATATATATATATATCAAATGTACAGTAACTTTTGATATCATAGCATTGCACTTTTTTTTCGGTGCTTCCATGGAGAGCAACCCTCTTTATTTCAATGGCATTTTCGAATCATTTTTCAGTTCACTAACCATGGAAAGCAAACATTTAAGTCCTGCACTGTTTGTGGGAGAGAATCAATACAGGGAGCTGCATGCCTTAAATAAACTTTAAGAGCTGAATAATGCAATTAAATGCTCTTGTATACTTTCTTGTGTTGCCCCTGAGCAAGTTTTGGATTTTGGACAGTAATATACTCTTACAAAAATGAAAATTTCATTAATGTAAATGCCAATCATAATAGTCTGTGTAGCCCGTGAATATACATAATACTTTAGCAATTCCATCCAGAGTGAGACAGGGACTCTTGCTATAACCTTCTAAGCAGTTAGTAAGTTTATTTGCATATTGGTATAAAACATAAAAACATCTGCATTTTTATTAGGAATAATATTTTTTAAAGCAGCAAATGGTCACACAATAAGAGGAAAAAAAAAATCCATGCATACAAGTGAAAAAAGAAACTGCATAAAGAAAGATGTGTTGAGAATCAATTTATGATTGTTGTTATTGTGAGTTGTGAGCTGCATAGTGATATCCAACCTAATTTTATGGCTTCAGGCTGTTCCGTTTTTTTTAAGTTTGATTGCTGATTACATTTAAAAAAGTAATGTGAACATTTAAGAAAAAAAAGAATCACTTTTTGTACTTTTTGGTTATAACCGTTGTTGGCGATTTCGCGGTTCTTGTGCTATATGTAAACAGGGAACTACTAAAGTAGCAACTGCAGACAAACTTGTCTTGTGTTACTCTGGCTTCCTTCTGTGCCATACTGGGTAAAGATGGTTAATGATAAAGACAGATGTATTTAAGTTTAATACAGTGGAACCTCGGTTTGCGAGTAACTTGGTTTACGAGTGTTTTGCAAGACGAGCAAAAATTAATAAATTTTGACTTGATAAACGAGCGAGCTCTTGCAGTACGAGTAGTATGTGTACGCTTTGTCTGCTGAGCGTCATGTGATCACAACTGAGCTGATGGTTCTTCTCTCTCTCGCTGTGGGATTGTGGGCAATCGTCTCCTATTCTCCATCCGAGTCAGCGTGCCTCACTCATATATTCAACATCCGTACGAGCGTATATTGTTTACTACAGCATTAGCATTGTGACTGTGTGTGTGTGTGTGTGTGCGCGCGCGCTCGTGTCTGTCTGTGTCTGTCTGTGTGTGTGTGTGTGCGCTGTGACGTGCGAGTCCCCATCTTGCACCCTAAAACACGAAGCTGAGTCTCAGTACTTTAGCAACACCAGCTTTATTCAGCTTGAAACAGCAACAGAGTGGTTATTTATACACAGACACAGCAGTCAGGCAGGGCCCTGCACATTTATAATTTTCCTTGTTCCTTGTATCACCCATCGACGGCAGGCGCTTATAGCATGTCCGCAATCTTTTCGGATTCACTTTTACAGTGAACTGCTACAGCACTGGGAGACTGCGATTGCTTTGGGACGTTCTTCTGCGTGTCGTCCCGTTGGGTGCAATCCCACAAGACTTTAGAAACTCACTCACACCAGCCGTGATTCTTTTCAAAGGTAAAGTGCAGATTAATTTGTTTTATGTATTTTTACTTTATATTTTGTATTAATCACTTTTATATGAATAGTTTTGGGTTGTGGAACAAATCATCTGAGTTTCCATTATTTCTTATGGGGAAATTCACTTTGATATACGAGTGCTTTGGACTACGAGCACGTTTCGAGAACGAATTATGCTCGCAAACCGAGGTTCCACTGTATTCCTTTTTGCTCCAGTGACGCCCCTGTTTGTGGCCCATTCCATGCTTTGCCTATAGGGGCGCTAGTACTTTTGTGGCAAAAGTTCATTACTGGCTGATGCAATGCAAATGAGCATTTTTCCAGCAAGTAGTTTTATTACTGCATATGCAGCTGGTAGCTGAATCAAAATGCAATTTTGAATTAATTTCTGTGTAGTTATTAGAGTTGGATTGAAAGTGAAAAATATTAAAGGAGCCCCTATAAAATGGTTGAGTGTTGGATATTGAGCAAACTAAAAAAACCAAGATAATAACCAATTATTTGTTTTGCCACCAACCATGGTTATAAACCACTCCCAACTTCCAAATTTTGTAGAAGGAAAACTGACTAAAAATAGTTAATTTTGCAGGAGGAAGCCCACACTTTGAACTTTTTACTTTATATTCTACAAGAGTTATTTGTTTAAAACCTAATATTCTGGAGCCAGATATCTGCAAGGTATACTGGAACCAACTCCCAAAAGAACCAAATACAAAATTTTATTTCTCGTACAGTTTTTACTTTCATCTTTTGTAAGTCATTCAGCTGAACATCAAATTTGTTTTGACTCATGTTAGTGGGAAAAACTATGCCATTTATAACTAATAATAATAATGTTTTATTTATGTTATCCCTTTCATACACTCAAGGACACTTTACAATTCAATACACACATTAACAAGACAGTAGAAATTACATACACGAAAAAGAATACAGTAATCCCTCGCTATATCGCGCTTCGACTTTCGCGGCTTCACTCCATCGCGCATTTTATATGTAATATTTAAATATACAGTAATCCCTCCTCCATCGTGGGGGTTGCGTTCCAGAGCCACCCGCGAAATAAGAAAATCTGCGAAGTAGAAACCATATGTTTATATGGTTATTTTTATATTGTCATGCTTGGGTCACAGATTTGCGCAGAAACACAGGAGGTTGTAGAGAGACAGGAACGTTATTCAAACACTGCAAACAAACATTTGTCTCTTTTTCAAAAGTTTAAACTGTGCTCCATGACAAGACAGAGATGACAGTTCCGTCTCACAATTAAAAGAATGCAAACATATCTTCCTCTTCAAAGGAGTGCGTGTCAGGAGCACAGAATGTCACATAGATAGAGAAAAGCAAACAAATCAATAGGGCTGTTTGGCTTTTAAGTATGCGAAGCACCGCGGCACAAAGATGTTGAAGGCGGCAGCTCACACCCCCTCCGTCAGAAGCAGGGAGAGAGAGAGAGAGACAGAGTTTGTTTTTCAATCAAAAATCAATACGTGCCCTTCGAGCTTTTAAGTATGCGAAGCACCGTGCAGCATGTCGTTTCAGGAAGCAGCTGCACAAAAGATAGCAACGTGAAGGTAATCTTTCAGCATTTTTAGACGAGCGTCCGTATCGTCTAGGTGTGCGAACAGCCCCCCTGCTCAATCCCCCTACGTCAGGATCAGAGAAAGTCAGCGCAAGAGAGTGAGAAAAGTAAGCTGGGTAGCTTCTCAGCCATCTGCCAATAGCGTCCCTTGTATGAAATCAACTGGGCAAACCAACTGAGGAAGCATGTACCAGAAATTAAAAGAGCCATTGTCCGCAAAAATCCGTGAACCAGCAAAAAATCCGCGATATATATTTAAACATGCTTACATATAAAATCCGCGATGGAGTGAAGCCGCGAAGCGCGATATAGCGAGGGGTCACTGTACAGGTGCTGGTCATAAAATTAGAATATCATGACAAAGTTGATTTATTTCAGTAATTCCATTCAAAAAGTGAAACTTGTATTTTAGATTCATTCATTACACACAGACTGATGTATTTCAAATGTTTATTTCTTTTAATGTTGATGATTATAACTGACAACTAATGAAAGTCCCAAATTCAGTATCTCGGAAAATTAGAATATTGTGAAAAGGTTCAATATTGAAGACACCTGGTGCCACACTCTAATCAGCTAATTAACTCAAAACACCTGCAAAAGCCTTTAAATGGTCTCTCAGTCTAGTTCTGTAGGCTACACAATCATGGGGAAGACTGCTGACTTGACAGTTGTTCAAAAGACGACCATTGACACCTTGCACAAGGAGTGCAAGACACAAAAGGTCATTGCTAAAGAGGCTGGCTGTTCACAGAGTTCTGTGTCCAAGTACATTAATAGAGAGGCGAAGGGAAGGACAAGATGTGGTAGAAAGATGTGGGGGAGATTCACAAAGAGTGGACTGCAGCTGGAGTCAGTGCTTCAAGAACCACCACGCACAGACGTATGCAAGACATGGGTTTCAGCTGTCACATTCCTTGTGTCAAGCCACTCTTGAGCAAGAGACAGCGTCAGAAGCGTCTCGCCTTTGGACTGCTGTTGAGTGGTCCAAAGTTATGTTCTCTGATGAAAGTAAATTTTGCATTTCCTTTGGAAATCAAGGTCCCAGAGTCTGGAGGAAGAGAGGAGAGGCACAGAATCCATGTTGCGTGAGGTCCAGTGTGAAGTTTCCACAGTCAGTGATGGTTTGGGGTGCCATGTCATCTGCTGGTGTTGGTCCATTGTGTTTTCTGAGGTCCAAGGTCAACGCAGCCGTCTACCAGGAAGTTTTAGAGCACTTCATGCTTCCTGCTGCTGACGAACTTTATGGAGATGCAGATTTCATTTTCCAACAGGACCTGGCACCTGAACACAGTGCCAAAGCTACCGGTACCTGGTTTAAGGACCATGGTATCCCTGTTCTTGATTGGCCAGCAAACTCGCCTGACCTTAACGGGTATTGTGAAGAGGAAGATGCAATATGCCAGACCCAACAATTCAGAAGACCTGAAGGCCACTTTCAGAGCAACATGGGCTCTCATAACACCTGAGCAGTGCCACAGACTGATCGACTCCATGCCACGCGGCATTGCTGCAGTAATCCAGGCCAAAGGAGCCCCAACTAAATATTGAGTGCTGTACATGCTCATACTTTTCATGTTCATACCTTTCAGTTGGCCAACATTTCTAAAAATCCTTTTTTTGCATTGGTCTTAATTGATATTCTAATTTTCCGAGATACTGAATTTGGGACTTTCATTAGTTGTCAGTTATAATCATCAACATTAAAAGAAATAAACATTTGAAATACATCAGTCTGTGTATAATGAATGAATCGAATGTACAAGTTTCACTTTTTGAATGGAATTACTGAAATAAATCAACTGTGTCCTGATATTCTAATTTTATGACCAGCACCTGTATATCGCAGATTTTTTGCTGGTTCGCGGATTTCTGCGGACAATGGGTCTTTTAATTTCTGGTACATGTTTCCTCAGTTGGTTTGCCCAGTTGATTTCATAATAGGGACGCTATTGGCAGATGGCAGAGAAGCTACCCAACCAGAGCGCGTATTACGTATTAAATAAAACTCCTCAAATATATTGTGAGCACAGGGGCTGTTCGCACCCCTAGAGGATACGGCCGCTCCTCAAAAAACGCTGAAAGATTACCTTCACATTGCTGCCATCCTTGCTGGGCTTACATGTGCCTGCTTTGTCAAGCGATATGCTTCCCGCACGGTGCTTTGCATACTTAAAAGATCAAACTGCACGTAATGATTTTTGATTGTTTACTTTTCTCTCTCTCTCTCTCTCTCTCTTGCTCTGACATTCTCTGCTCCTGATGGAGGGGGTGTGAGCAGGGGGGCTGTTCGCACCCCTAGACGATACGGACGCTCGTCTAAAAATGCTGAAAGATTATCTTCACATTGCTCCCTTCTGTGCAGCTGCTTTGTCAAGCGACATGCTTCCTGCACGGTGCTTCGCATACTTAAAAGGTTGAACGGCACGTATTGATTTTTGATTGTTTGTTTTTCTCTGTCGCTCTCTCTCTCACTCTCTCTGACATTCTCTACTCCTGACGGAGGGGGTGTGAGCAGAGGGGCTGTTCGCACACTGGCCTAGAGAATACGGACGCTCCTCTAAAAAATGCTGAAAGACTACCTTCACATTGCTCTCTTCCTTGCAGCTGCTTTGTACGGCGGTGCTTCGCATACTTAAAAGCCAAACAGCCCTATTGATTTTTGATTGTTTGCTTTTTTCTCTCTCTCTCTCTCTGACATTCTCTGCTCCTGACGCGCACTCCTTTCAAGAGGAAGATATGTTTGCATTCTTTTAATTGTGAGACGGAACTGTCATCTCTGTCTTGTCATGGAGCACAGTTTAAATTTTTGAAAAAGAGACAAATGTTTGTTTGCAGTGTTTTAATAAAGTTCCTGTCTCTCTACAACCTCCTGTGTTTCTGTGCAAATCTGTGAACCAAGCATGACAATATAAAAATAAACATATGGTTTGTACTTCGCGGATTTTCACCTTTCGCGGGGGGTTCTGGAACGCAACCCCCATGATCGAGGAGGGATTACTGTAATACTCATTGAAAAGATGTGTTTTTAACAGAAGTTTGAAATTAATAATACATTTTTATAATAGTAGATATATAATAGCTGTATTGTGTGTGTTACATAGAATATTCCTTTTATTTTATTTTGAATCATACTTCTAAGTAAATTAAAGGCAATTGGTAGATTTGTTCTTCGTGACATCAGGATGGGCAGACCATACTTGCACAAGTGATAAGATTCCCTTTATGGTTAAAGGGATCGATTTAAGTACATTTCATTTTCTCAAATCTTATTACTGTGTTTTGTTTTAAAGCAGAGGTTCCATTTTGGTCCTTAGCAGACAGTGGTTATTGTAGAATTACGTGCAAAGTGTCCCTTAATAGATGTTTCTTATAAATATTTACATATTCAGTTATTTGACCATTTTTGCATTTGGATCTAAAATTAACAGTTTAGAGGAAGCATTTCAGTGGCTTAATGTTAAAAGCCTGTTAGCACAGAATTTCCTGTACTGCTGTCCATACCATCTTCTGGATAAATAAAAGAACACTGTATTATTGCTGAATAAAATGGCCATGACAGCAGTTTTACATGGAAAAAGTTTCTCAAGTCATTAGTAATATGTAGCAGTTTCCTGTGTCATCACTTAAAAATTACTTGTACCGTAAGTCTGGGCATAGAGAGTGTTATCATTAAGATGTACAGTATTAACCATAATGAGACTCTGAATGAGCAGACTGTTACACAGTCCTTAACTACATTTCACCACGCTGAGAGGATGGGAACTTAATGTGCCCATCAGCAAGTGCTGGAGTTTTATGTGCTGCATTTCAGCTTTTCATAAGTTAACCTTTGAATATTGCCTAGCTGTCACACCTCACCAAATTATACTGTAAGTCATCATCATGCAGTTTCCATCAGACATTCTCTTTATAACTTGTGCCATATGAATTAAGAAAGCTTTTGCAGGATCAGTGATTTGTAGTAAGGTAGCCTGACCTTTTAACGTATTCCTAGAACTTATTATATATCTAGGACAGAAGAGCTTGCATGTACTTCTTCTTGTTTCTACTTACTGTTCAGCAGCTTCAATATTTTCATAAACTATCTCGAGAAAAGAAAGTTTTGGTGTACGTGAAAAAGGGCCCCTACTCTTGACCATCTGTAAGAAGAAAGTGAGAATTCCATTTTTGCTTGTTATGGTACTTTAGAAATTCCTGCCGTTCATCAAAACTGCAGTGCAGAAACTTTTTTGCTTTGCACTTATACTGGGCACTAAATCCTTGCTAGATTAGAAGTCTAATTTGGTAAGAGATACCTTCTAAGAAATGTATGCATCATGTACTTCGTACCAATATCCAAATGTAATCTATTCAGAACTTTAGTAGTTTAAATTTTTATAATCCAAGATAAGATTAGGTACTAGTAGACTAAAGCTTCCCACAAACTGACCATTTAAAAGTGGTGCCAAGCTTGATGGATAGATTTATGCACCAGTGACATGTAGTTGGACAAGCTTCTAATAACCACAAAACTTAGAAGCTTGTCCAGGAGGCAATACGTTCCCCAAATTCTACTTACCACAGTTGAGGTAAGAGGAATAAGATGCCCGAGTTATCTTCATTTGTTTTTGCTCCGTCCCTAACCCAACAAAGCCCTCGGTTTGATTTCAATGAATAATTTGTTCTTGGGCTGCATTACTCTTTGTTGGCACTTAAAGAAATTACCACATTGCACAATAAAAGGAGTAGTATTTCAAGAGTGTGTCTGTTCATGATAAGAGATGCATTTATTACAGATTTCCTACAAGGTGCATTTAGCTTGAACCATGTACATTTAGCTTTAGCCGTAATAGTACCGTTTGTTTGAAATCTGTAGCTATAGATCAGATTTGTCACAGAAAAAGAAATGTTGAAGATTAAGAACAAATCTTAAATGTCCAAAGACTTATATCAGTGCCACACTGAATTTGAAATGGAGGTTTGCTTCCTGGCTTCAGTTTGACAGCAGTAAAGCAAATAAACGTAAAAACTGTTGTTGAACTCATCTCAATAAATGCTTAAGTAAACTTGCAGCATAATGTCAAATTCTGCTTCTAGCTACTGCTAAGCACAGCAGTAAAGGCTACCACTTTGCTCCTGTGATGATGTGGGTTCGGCTCCATGCTCCGATCTTCTGTTAGGGAACCCTTGAACCCAACACTGTCGGTAATGTCACTGATGAACTAGACAGTGAGGCAATAACAATTGAGCAAGGGGATGGTTCAAAAGTGCAAAGTGCTTTTATTGAAAGACAATCAAATGTTCAAACAAAGTGCAACTGTGCAAATCAAGTTCAGTAGTGCAATGTTCAATAAATAAATAATCCTTAAAATGAAATGTGTGGAGGTTAAAATATACAAAACAACAATCCTTTAAAACGAGGTTAAAACGTTCAACAGGAAGCAGTCTTTTAAAAACAAATGACAAGCCTGGTGCTTCTTCGGTTACCCTGGCGGCTTCCCTGCTACTCCCATCTGGGCTGCTCTACAGGAGAGACGCTGTCATCGCAGCTGACCTTCTACCTACTTCTGCTACTGTCAGTCGCCTTTCCGATTCTTGGCTCCGGTCAGCTCCCCCTGACAGTGACCTGGGAAATCCTTCCAACGGCCAAGGCTCTCACGTGGAGGATACCACATTCCCAAGTCCTGACTCCCACGGCCATCGGTGGAGAATCATCCACCTTCCAGTCACTCCCGTCCTTCATAAAACTCTGCGGGAGCGACAACAACTACTGCGCCTGGGATGTCGGCCTAACATCCAGGTTGCCTATTCAGCTGCTGTGAGCCTGTTCATGCTCACTCACTCGCACCGGCGCACTCTCTCTCTTGCTTCCTGCTTTCTTCTTCAACCTCCTGTTCTCTTTCCTTTCTTTTCTTGTACTCTTAACCGTCTCGGGCTTCTCTATATATGCAGAGAGGACATGGCAGCTGCAGCCCATTAGCCACAGGAACAATCACGGATGTGGGCAGTCTCTCACCTGTGCAAATATGTAAAATTCGATCATTTTCCTCAATAAATAATGACCAAGTATAATATTTTGTCTCATTTGTTTAACTGGTTTCTCTTTATCTACTTTTAGGACTTGAGTGAAAATCTGATGATGTTTTAGGTCATATTTATGCAGAAATATAGAAAATTCTAAAGGGGTCACAAACTTTCAAGCACAACTGTATATGTATATATACTGTGGGGCAAAAAAGTATTTAGTCAGCCACCAATTGTGCAAGTTCTCCCACTTAAAAAGATGAGAGAGGCCTGTAATTTTCATCATAGGTATACCTCAACTATAGAGACAAAATGAGATAAAAAATCCAGAAAATCACATTGTCTGATTTTTAAAGAATTTATTTGCAAATTATGGTGGAAAATAAGTATTTGGTCACCTACAAACAAGCAAGATTTCTGGCTCTCACAGACCTGTAACTTCTTCTGTAAGAGGCTCCTCTGTCCTCCACTCGTTAACTGTATTAATGGCACCTGTTTGAACTCGTTATCAATATAAAAGACACCTATCCACAACCTCAAACAGTCACACTCCAAACTCCACTATGGCCAAGACCAAAGAGCTGTCAAAGGACACCAGAAACAAAATTGTAGACCTGCACCAGGCTGGGAAGACTGAATCTGCAATAGGTAAGCAGCTTGGTGTGAAGAAATCAACTGTGGGAGCAATTATTAGAAAATGGAAGACATACAAGACCACTGATAATCTCCCTCGATCTGGGGCTCCACACAAGACCTCACCCCGTGGGGTCAAAATGATCACAAGAACGGTGAGCAAAAATCCCACAACCACACGAGGGGACCTAGTGAATGACCTGCAGAGAGCTGGGACCAAAGAATCAAAGGCTACCATCAGTAACACACTACGCCGCCAGGGACTCAAATCCTGCAGTGCCAGACGTGTCCCCCTGCTTAAGCCAGTACATGTGCAGGCCCGTCTGAAGTTTGCTTGAGGGCATTTGGATGATCCAGAAGAGGATTGGGAGAATGTCATATGGTCAGATGAAACCAAAGTAGAACTTTTTGGTAAAAACTCTACTCGTCATGTTTGGAGGAGAAAGAATGCTGAGTTGCATCCAAAGAACACCATACCTACTGTAAAGCATGGGGATGGAAACATCATGCTTTGGGGCTGTTTTTCTGCAAAGGGACCAGGACGACTGATCCGTGTAAAGGAAAGAATGAATGGGGCCATGTATCGTCAGATTTTGAGTGAAAACCTCCTCCCATCAGCAAGGGCATTGAAGATGAAACGTGGCTGGGTCTTTCAGCATGACAATGATCCCAAACACACCGCCCGGGTAACGAAGGAGTGGCCTCGTAAGAAGCATTTCAAGGTCCTGGAGTGGCCTAGCCAGTCTCCAGATCTCAACCCCATAGAAAATCTTTGGAGGGAGTTGAAAGTCCGTGTTGCCCAGCGACAGCCTCAAAACATCACTGCTCTAGAGGAGATCTGCATGGAGGAATGGGCCAAAATACCAGCAACAGTGTGTGAAAACCTTGTGAAGACTTACAGAAAATGTTTGACCTCTGTCATTGCCAACAAAGGGTATATAACAAAGTATTGAGATGAATTTTTGTTATTGACCAAATACTTTTTTTCCACCATAATTTGCAAATAAATTCTTCAAAAATCAGACAATGTGATTTTCTGGATTTTTTTTTCTCATTTTGTCTCTCATAGTTGAGGTATACCTATGATGAAAATTACAGGCCTCTCTCATCTTTTTAAGTGGGAGAACTTGCACAATTGGTGGCTGACTAAATACTTTTTTGCCCCACTGTATATATATGTGTATGTATGTGTATATGTGTGTGTGTGTATATGTATGTATGTATGTATGTATACACACACACAATTTTCTGTACACCACCACAGTGGATTTGAAATAAAACAATCATTTTATGATTAAAATGTAGACTTTCTGTTTTAACCAAAACTGTTAAACCAAAAAATGGTATGAGCTGTTTAGGAATGACAGCCATTTTTCTGCATAACCGCTAAACCCCAGTTTTCCAGGAGCACAAAATTATTTGGACATTTAACTTGAATGCTGCTCCACAGCCAGGTTGAGACAGTTCCCTCATTATTGCATAACTTATTAAGCAGGGAAAAGGTCTGGAATTTGCATTTGGAAGCTAAAAATTAAAGGAACACACTGGTGAACTCGGCAACACCAGAATATCTGGAAAACCACAGATGACAACTGTTCTGGTTGATTGCAGAATTCTGTCCTTGGTGAAGAAAGTCCCACTTCAAAAAATTTAGCCAAACCAAGAACAATCTCCGCAAGGTAGACCTGTCATTGCCTAAAGTCTGCAATCAAACAAAGACTACATGAAAGTAAAGACAAGGGGTTTACTGCAATTTGCCAACTAGTGGTGAGCCTCACTTATAGGAAGGGTCCACTACAACTAAACCTGTGATGTAAATGTTTATTTCAGATTGAAGGGCACCCCATTGCATACTAGTCCTTCACCTGATCAAGTAATTAATCTGACTCTATTTTGTGTTACTTACAAGCTGTTTGGGGTCCCCACCATTTATTTATTTAAAATTAACAATAGCACTTTTAGAAGAAAAATCACCCAGGAGTTTAAAAAAGAAAGAAAAAAGTGTAATTTTTGTTGTCATACTGCCTGCTCAAGAAGTTCAAATAATGGTGAAGAGCTTTAGAGTATAGAGGATTAAAGAGAAATAGGTAGAAGACTGAATTTTTGCTGCCTTAATTATGATAAGGATTCAGAAGTTACCCTGTATTAAGAGCTATTGAAAACATCGGATACATTTGAACACCTAGGATCAGTGGTAGCTCAAGATATACTGTAAAATTGGATGCAAAGATAACAAATAGAGGACAGTGTAGATGGAACAATTGATAGGAGCTATCAAAGTTTCAATGTAAGGTTTTTAAAACCGTGATAAAACCAGCAATGATATGTGTAGCCAAGATATGGGCAGTATAAGGGGAGCAGGAGAAATAGTTGAATGTTGTAAAAATGAAAATGTTGAGAGGGAAGTGAGGAGTTGCAAAAGATAGAATAAGAAATAAAACACAGGTACAACGAAAGTAGGAAAGATATTTAAGAGTACATGAAAGTAGGTTGAAGTTTAACCCCTTCACCGCCCTCTGCCGGATATATCCGGCAGCGCTGTTTTAATGCTAACGCCATACTGCCGGAATTATCCGGCACATTTGCCTGTGGTTATATGAATGCCTGGCAAGTAGTATAACTGACGGTTTGGCGTGGGTATTATTACTACGTTGTATTTCGACAAGTCTGTGGTTGTTTTGGCCGGTCATGTGACGTGATTCGCATGTAACAGCTGTGAATATGGCGAAACGTAAACTGATTTCAAGTGAGGCTTTGCAGGCGATTTTGGACAGTTCTGATCATGATTGTAGCAGTTCTGAAGAAGATTTTAGTGACAGTGATGAGCAGCAACGTGCGCTGCATGATATTGTGAATGAAGACGCATCGGATGACGGCGCTGAGTGGGTGTATCCCCAGCATCTCAGCTGGGCTGCTGCCCGTGGTGAACTACCTTTTCTGCATTCGTTTGAGGGAACGTGTGGCTTTATTGTTGATGTAAACAATTACACTGCTGAGCAGTTTTATGAGCTGTTTGTGTCACCTGATTTGATTAGACATTTTGTTCATCAGACAAATCTGTATGCAGCACAGTTTATTGAGAAAAATCCCAATTTACCTCCACATTCCCGTGTTCGTGCTTGGTTTGACACTGATGAAAACGAAATGAAAAAATTCATTGGGATTTTGATGTTGATGGGAATAATCAGAAAACCAGATATTGAGATGTACTGGTCTACAGATCCTATGTATGCAACACCTATTTTTGCAGCTGTCATGACACGTAACCGATTCTCTTTGCTGCTGAAATTCTTTCATTTGAATGACAACAGAAACGAGCCAGATAAGAAAGATCCAAACCGCGACCACTTGTTCAAGCTACGTCCTTTGATTGATCATTTATTTGAAGCATTTCAGTTGCCCTACATGCCAGGACCGTCAGTTGCAGTTGATGAAAGTTTATTGTCGTGGAAGGGCCGCTTACAGTTTCGACAGTATCTACCATTGAAAAGGGCACGGTTTGGTATCAAGATGTTTTGCTTAGCTGAGAATTCAGGTTACATTTATAGATTTCGTGTATACACTGGCAACTTGCACAACATTTAGTGGTCAATACTGCTTGAATAAATGTAAAAAATGTAAAAAAAAATGTAAAAAAGTAAAAAAACAAAAATTGTTCAGATTTCGCCTGGCTTGGGGAATATTTAGGGAGTTGGCGGTTAAAGGGTTAATGAAATTGTGTTGAGGAGATATGTGTGTAAAAGAGTGATAGTAATGGAAGTACAGGGGAAGAGAAAGCTACGGTGGCCAAAGTGATGGTAGAAGGATAGAGTAAAAGAAGACTTGAAGGAAAAGTGTCTGACTATGGAGGACGTACAGGGCTGAGAGCTACAGTATATGGAGATGGTGAGTGATTCACATTGACCCCACACAGAAGTGAGGAAAAAATGAAAATCTCTCCTAGTACTGTAGAGCACGGGATCATATCACACATATAGTTGGGAAACATAGTTTTTTCCATAGATCTCTCTTATTTGAATTTTGTATTGTAAATGTGGCACCTTTCTGTCACTATGGTGAACAGTATTTTTATGTATAGTAAACCCAAGATGATAAAGCTGAAAGCTGATAAGCAAGTAAATACACTTGCTCAGTGAAGTAATAAAAATGTAATTCAGAGTATCACAGTTTAATAACAAAACAGAATTTAACTGTCTTGTGTGGCATATTCTCATCTTGGCATTTTAAAATGTTAACAAAAATTAAACTCTACTTGTGTTCTCACAACCTTTGAAAGCACATTATTAATTTCTGTTTAGTGTGCACAATAGAGCCATCAGCATCTGTGTCATTATGCTGGAAATTATTTACTTCTATGCTGGTTGAAAAACATTCTGTATACAGTAGTAACAAAGATATAAGGTGAAGTCATTTCCATGCCCGTGTCTACTGCACAAACTACCTTTTGAGAAATGGTTTATCAGTCTAATTTCCAATGGCTGGACAAATGATGTTGACAGTATAAATTAGTCAAAAAAAGCCCATCCTTTAGTGTTTTGCAGTGTTATGATTTGAACAGAATATATGATGCTTGTACAGAAAATGTATTATTTTTAACTCTTTTCCTTTGGCTTGTGGGGTATTTGTTTGTTTATGGTTTTTTTTTAAACCTCCAGACAATCACACATTTTACACACATACATGTTGCTGCTTCATATTTTTATTGGGCAGTAGAGATTTCTGTTGCCATTAAATATATACCATCTTGTAATATTTAATTATTTTTTTGCAGTTATAAGGGCAGGGGAAGAAATACCTTCAGTTGCTAATGTAGAGTAGGCAGATTAAAGTTGGCTTCTGATTAGTTTGCTAGCTTTTATGATAATTATGATCTGTTGTGTTGCAAGTTACTCTTATATAGCACTTCTGATTTTAATCACACAACACTGTACTATGAATGTGGTTTAGTTGAATGTTAACTTTAAAATGGCATGAAAAGAGAATATAAATCCCAGGAGAAAACCAAATCCATTTGTAAGTAATGGATACTGACTTAGTCTTCATTATAATTTTGCTCCCCAATTTATTCATATTTTTCTTCCTTTTTATTAGTTTTCCTTCTTTGTTTTGACAGTTTATGCATCTCAGTTAATAAACAAGCTTGGTTATTGTTTCTTTCACAAAGTTTTTCATATGTGTATTTTTATTCCTTGTAGACTTCAGTAATTCTCGGGGAGGTCAGTCTGGCAGAGGTCCAGTTGTTCGCATGCCTCTAGACATGAATTTGCCGTCTCAGACTACTTCTGGACCTTTTCCACCTATGAGGAACAGTCCTTTCTCAATTATGTCACAGCCTGCAATTGTGGGAAATCAAGGGATGGTATCAAATCAGACATCATTATTAAATCCAGGTATGCATATTTTATATCAGTTGAATTTGGTATTGGCTTGTATTCTGACTTAATGTCAGGTCTCATTTTGCCGTGACGCCCTGTTACTGGCATTTCCACTCACTAATCTGTGTCCATTACCTGTACCTTTATGTGCTCGCTTTTAAATCTTCTTGCCTTTTTTTCCTATGTATATTTTCTTCTTTTAATTGATTTCATCAACGATTCTGCTCTCAGATGCCCAACATAGTTTCTCTGTCATTCTTTATCATTAATTCTTAACATTTTTGGAGTCAGAATCTAAGCAGGAACAATAAGTTTTATAAATCTTAAGGATATATTTAACAAACATTTTTTCAAAAACAAGACTATTTATATACCAAATTTTCTGTTTTAAATTGTAATTTTATTAATTGAATCTTTAAGAAATATATTCCCTTTATTTGCCTCCACAATATTTCAGTAAAAGAACTAAACATTTATTTGATGTAAGAACAGAACTTTTTACTGTCCAACACAAGGCTGCTCATCTCCACTGTACCACCGAATTTCAGTTTAATCAGTATTCAAAAATGCATTCTGCTGTTGAATCTCTAATTATATAAAACTGTACTAAAAACTTTAAAGACGCACTATACAAAGTATATTGTATACATTTAATTCAGTGGCTATGTTTAAGATTCCTTTAACATTCTGAAATGGTTGATGTACTTTGTTATACTGTAATGATGTGCATGTGTGGCTTTATTTTTTTTTTTTTCCCCAGACATTTTATAGCCTTCTACTGCCAGGGCATAATAATAGCAGTTTTTTTACAGATAGTATTATTTGCAGCTACAAGAAATGGTGAAATACTTTAGTATAGACTCAAGCCCAATTCCAAAATGCCCACCACCAACCCACAAAAAAATTATTAAATATGTTCTGTTTGTCTGCTCATTGAATACATTTTTGTGTAAACACTATTGGTGAATGTTTGTGATGAGCAAACTCCACTGAATGGTGCAATGGTCATTTATGTTCTTGAGGGTTAGAGAAGTGTTCGTCTACAGCTGGTTCTGTTTGAGAGAAAACACACTTTCACACAGACAGGAGTCGGAGAAATTCCGTATCAGTTGTGGTTATTCACAAGTCTCATGTATCACAATAATAAATACCTTTATTAGTGATTCATTGTGTGCTGCAATCAGCTCAAACCCTCTTGACATGTGTGGAGTGGTCTAGTCTTGCACCTCTCCAAAGTAACAGCTCTCTAAAAGAATGCAAAGGCATCCTGTAATTTTAGGAAGACACAAATAGACTTAAACTCCTTTGATAATAAGTTTTTGTTTGATGTTACTGTGAAGTATTTTTTTTTTTATATCATCGCTAATTGTGCTTGCTTCACTCCTGGCTCCACCATCACCCCCTGGGGAGGGAGAAATGAGCATGAGTACACAAAACGGGAAATAAAATTGAACTGAGACTAGGAGGTCAGATAAGTTGTAGGGAGAGTGATTAGAAACAGGATAAAAAGTTTTGCAAGGCTGTGTCCTTCTCTTAGGTACTCATCTGCTCGAGCCTGCAACAGGTCCTGTGACTGAAAAGTGACTAACAAACATTGGTTTAAGTTTGTGTCTATATGTTGACGTCTGTGCTCAGGGCTGTTTCTTGCCCTTTGTCCAGGGTTATTAACTTTGTCTCCAGCCCCTATAGTCCAGCATATAAAAAAATAAATAAATAAACCTTTGTGGAGCAACTACAACAAAAGTCGGTAGAAGATGGGTGAATTGGAGCACAAAACCTCAATCCATTGAACAAAAAGTAAGCTTTCCCTGTTTCTTTTGGTAAACCAAAATTGTTTCAAGGAGTGGCATAAAAAATAATTGTGAAAGTAAAGGCTTGGATGAGTACATAATTATACTAGAGAGTTGTAAATTGTTTGTGTTGTTTCAGTGTAATGTATAAAGTGTTTGTGTGTTTTTATATATCTTTAAAAAAACAAAAAATAAAATTCTGCAACTGCGATACTTTTTTTTTTTTTTTTTTTTTTTTTTTGAAAAATTGTTTAGGAGTTAAGAGGCTGTGTTTCCTGAAAGGAACACTTTACAAACAGAGTATGTTGTGTCAAACAATATAACTGCAATTCTGTGTAAACTTAGTACAGTGATAGTTGCCAGACTGGGGCAAAAAGGAAAATTGATTCTAGAGTTGTGAATCATAAAATGTCTTGTTTATATACTCTAAAAATCTGTTTTTTGTAAAGAAGTCCCTTAACCCACCACATTTTTGTTTTATTTAGTTGATATTGATGTAAACACATGTTTTTAATCATATAAGTGCTTCTTTTTAAAAATCTGAATGGTTGTACTTGTTACTCTTCAGCCATTTGCAGCTCCTTTATTACATAAACAATCTAAAAACTGTTTGTTTCTGGGTATGTAATTGAGACAGAGTAATTGCAAAAACCCTTGGTGCATAAGGGGTTAAAACAGATGCTCCTTATCTCAGTGTGGAGCTTGTGTTTAGTACTGCAGCTCACATTTATAATTAGCCAAAGAAAAGATAAAGAAGAGTTTGCCCTGGCTGCTTAGTAAACAGAAGGTGTTTATCTTAAGAGACAAATATGTCTGTTTTACATGAAAAGTATTTGTTATCCTTCTTCTTGATAAACATGAATATTTTATTAGAATTGTGACTTACAATTATGTCAAGAATTCCTATTTTCTTTTATGGAACTAGGGGGCTTCGCCCCCTGCTCGCTTTGCTCGCCAACCCCCATGTTTGGTTTTCCAGACACACTTTAAGATTATTTTTCTTTGAATTGTTGCTATTTCATTAGTTTCACGTTTATTTCAGAACTTCTGTAAAAACAATATTTGGAATCTTTCGAGTCCAAATATGCTGAATCTTTTAAATGAGGTCAGTAAGACATGTGTTTAATGACTTTGTCAGGTTAGAGATAATGAAAACTGGAATTTAAAAGACCCCAAAAAAACGTAGGCGCAAAACACATGCAGAGCAAGATACAGAATATGAAAGCAGAAAAAAAACGACAGTGTCAAAACAAAGAAAGTAAACATCGAATTAGCGCAAAAAAAGACAAATTATTACTCGGAGACATTAACTAAAAGGCAAATAGAGATCGAATATATGGACATAGGTGATATGTCAGAAGTATGTAAATATTGTAAGGCTTTGAAGTTTAAATCGGAGAATTTCAAAAACGTGTTTTACCTCGCATGCAAAAAAAATTATTAACTGATGATGATGTAGATTGCTTTGTCTGTGCTGAAATTTCAAACAGAGAAACCTATCCTGAATTATCTCTAACCTGCTCTGCTGGTGTTTGTCTGTTTTGTTTTGTAACCTCTTTATGACTTTTCACTTTGTTTTCTACTCTTTTATCTCTGACCTCACTTTGTCCTGCTTTTTTTTTTTTTCAATGACACCTGGTCCGTGGTGATTATTTTCCCTTTTTTGAGTATTAATTTCCGTTTATTTGTGCTACTGCGATCTTTACTTTCTTTTTTTATACTTTCTAATTTTCCTACTTTCATATTCTTTAACTTTCTTCACATTTGAATCGCGCCTACGTTTTTTTTTTTTTTTTTTTTTTGAGCCTTTCGAATGCTTTCATAATCTGCTCTGCATGTGTATAGCGCCAATGTTTGTGAACGTCTTTATGAAGTTCTATTATGAAATTGGCCATTTCTAGTGAATGAATGAAATAAGTCAGCCCTTTAAAAAAAAAAAAAAAAAAAACTGATTGGAACCTTCCGAGCAACTGATATAACTAGATTGGTCTATACACAAGGCCAACATTAATGTAAATATTATTTTGACCGTACATAAACTGAGATATCTGTCATCCAAAATCTGGCTTGACAACAATAAATATCGCCCTTTTGAGTAAGCAGTTACATGTTCTTGGAACATATCTTTGAGTGATATTGGTAATTTGGAAAGTAAGGGTAGAACATCTGAAGATGCCAGTTAATAAAATAGTTGAAATAGTGAGAGAGACCAATACCTTCACACTCAATAGACTGTCATCTACTACAACCACAAACAATGTTTCTGTGGCAAAGTAGTGCCTCTTAAACACTATTTATTCATTGCTATATGTTTTAAAGTGTTAGTTAAACCTTGCTTGTACATAGAAGATAAAGATCCTATTATATGTAATTTCACTAGGAAAAATATAAATATTATTGCCCATGCAAAAGACGATACATTTTTAAAAAATGAGAAGTTCACACAGTGCTTGCTTGCTTTAGTTAAATGTTACAGAAAGCATAATTCACATTGTTAATGCTTCCATGCAGCTTTGGGGTACGGTTTCCTTTTTACATGATCCATAGTGTACATCTGTGCATTGAACACTTTGCCTAAGTCTGTGCATGAACAAGCAAACTAAAATGTTGCTGTTAAGCCTTGTAATTTAAGAAAATTTTAAAAATCTCAGATTTTCATTTGTTTCAAGTCATCCATGTACTGTCACCCCTTTTATGCCTTTACTTGAAAGCAATACATATTTTCAGCAGAAATAGAAAATGTTCGCACATTTCTCAGCTAAAACACAGCCTAAATGGAAAAGGCATGTTCTCAGTCAGTCCCTATTTTTAACTGCATTATGCTCAAGTTTGCCATCAACAAAGCAATGTATTTTTACGAAGTTTTTAAAATGTCAAGTTAGAGGAAACATTTTAGAATGTGCCACTTTCAGTGAGGCACATAACACTACATTAAGCTGAGTTTATTCGATTTGATTAAAAGTTCTTAAACTGTTCCTTTTAATGTTTTTCTTAATCTGCACATTATGAATAAAAACTGATCGGCCTAATTATATATTACTTGGTAATCAAATTATTGAAGTAATGCAAGCCAAAGTACAGTAGTAGAGATTTATTCAATGTTTGAGTAAGAAATATCTGGTTTGGCAAAGTGAAAACCACACTCATAAATGTAGACCATTTCAAGTTGTATCCTAGTGCTTACAGTGACTTGGGCATTTTGTTAAATTGTTTTCTCCTCATATAATATTTGAATTCATTTTGTTGTTTTTGTTTATTATTTAAACTTAAACAGGATCTCTCATCCTGTAGAAGCAGCACATATTCCGGTAAGCAGTAATAAATTATCAGAGTAGTTTACCTTCAGTGGAAGGAGAGGGTGTTTCCCCGTCTGTACCTTAAAATTGACATAAGTTAACAGCGGAAAGTTCCTGTCAGTAGTTTCCCTTTTCTCTTCCTGAAGTAGCTCTGTCTTCATCCTCTTTGCCCAAGTCCAACAAATAGGTCAATTTAACAGAGCTGCTGTCATGTCAACCCAGAAACTGAACAATTAATTGGCCCTAGATATATCTTTATATTAAAGATTCTACTTGTGTATCAAAATGCCTAAACACATAAATTGATTGCTGTTTTGCTGTGTAGTTCTGGAAAATATTAGACGTTCGTGGCAGCAGAAGTGAATCATTTCCTGCGGAAGGAAGTAAAGGGTTACCCACATACCACGACACTTGTTCTCTCCTCATTTTCAACTACAAGTATCTTTATAAACCAAGCTTTCTGTTGCTGTTCTGTACTTGTGTGTTAAGAAGAGATGCAGTACTCTCACTATGTAGAGCATGAACTGCTTGTGTCATTGCTTAGTGAGCAACTCTGTCTTTCTCTGAGAGTATATTAATGTGCTGCACTGTAAATCATTGATTTGGTAATCAAGATTTAAAGTCTAGTCAGCATTAACATTTATGTAAGCTAAAGAGGTCCAGTAATTTATAGCTGACATTGAAAATTATAGCATTGGATATTTATAATATTTACTCTTTCTCACACAGGGATTCTTGGCTCGAACCCCCCAAGATCCAGCATGCCTTCCGGAGACTGGGGACCTCAGGGGCCTGCTGTTAGCAGCACCAGCTCGGGAATGTCAACAGCTGTCAACAGAACAATGCAGCAAGGAGCAGGCAGCATGGTTAGAGCTCCCTCCACAGGAGTTCCAATAAGGCCAACTGGTCAACAAGGACCCAAACCCATATTGTCATCCCAAATGATGGGCATGAGTGAGTGTAATCTTCTTCACCCAAATTTCCTTATAGATGTAATCCATGAAGAAGTAACTTGATAAGTGCAGTTTTTTTTTTTTTTTTTAAATAATCAGTAAAACTGGAAGACATGTATAAATATACTCTAAGTAATGGTCTGCATTAGGAAAAAAGAATAAAGCTTGAACTGTGCCACCAGTTGCATTATTTTCAGTACTTTGGAATTAATAATTTTGTAACTGTCTATTTTCACCAGCCTTAAAACATTTGTAGCCTCAGGTAGAATACCAACTAGCAAAATCAGAAGAAATCGAAGTGTTGTTTTTTTTTAATGTGCGCATGCCTTTTGTGTGTTGTGGTCTTACTCCTCTAATAATTGTTTTATGACTTGAATAGAGAAGTTGAACTGGCTTACTGCCAATGAATTCAGTAATGCTCCAGGACTGGAGTTAGTCCCCTGCAATAAATAATCAGTAGCAAGAATTTCTCCTGAAGGGTTTTTTTTTTTTTTCAGCTGTATTAATGTGCGTGCATATTAGATTATTTGGTGATTCTAAGTTAGCCCTGTTTGAGTCAGTATAAAGTGCAGGAGTATGTATGAATATATGGACTGGCATCCCTTCCAGGATTTCTGACTTGCACAAAATATTTCCATGAACTATAAGGAAAATATACCTTGATAAACAATACATCTAAGATACTGACCTTGATTCTGATTTAAGAACATTTTATTAAGTATATAAACATGTTTCTAAGGAATTGAAGCAGGAGAAATGGGCAAGCCTAATGATCTGAGCAATTTTGACAAGGACCAAATTATGATAGTTAGACATCTGGGTTAGAACAGCTCCAGAACGACAGGTCTTTTGGGGTTTTCCTAGTGTGCAGTAGTTAGTACCTATAGTTAGACATCTGGGTTAGAACACCTCCAGAACGGCAGGTCTTTTGGGGTTTTCCTAGTGTGCAGTAGTTAGTACCTACCAAATGTGGTCCAAAGGAGGACACCTGGTACATAGTCATTGGTTCCCAAGTCTCATCAATGTGTGTGAGGATCAAAGACTAGTAGAGCTGTCAAATTATCCAAAATATAAGGTTTAAATATTTCAATTAAAAATAAGTAAATTTAGGTTAACAATTCTGGGTGCGCTATATATATATATATATATATATAATATAATATAATATAATATAATATGTGTGTGTGTTTTATAGTAGGAAAAGTTAATGCATTCATTTTTGTGATTAATGTGGCCTGTTTAATGCCTTAAAAAATATTGTCACAATGAAGCAAACGCATCAGGTAGTGCTTTGGTCAGTGTGGCATTTTCATGTTTTTTAACATTATGAAACAATAATGCAAATAAGTGTGTATCTAAAGAGTTGCGTACACATTCAGTACTGCTTTTATATACCATCTTTAATATTTTTATGAAATTTGAATGATTTGATTGATTTATTCATACTGACATACAGTAGGTGCAGGGGAATGGGAGGAAAGGAGGTGGCGAGGGTGGTTTATACCAGTCCTGGTGCAGTGCTACAGAAAATATGTGAAGGTGAAGGTATCTCCCCCATAGCGCCATTTCATGTTTATATAAGAAGATCAAATCAAGGTAATATCACATAAGTGCTAAATCAGTTATCTTTGAGTGCCACTAAAACCAAAATAAGTCTCTCAACCCCTCTGGCAAACTGGCAAGTTAAATACAGCCATTTTACGGTGCTGACTGCCCTAAGATAATGAAAAAATTCTATGAAATACAAGTTTAATATTATCCCTACCCATGTTTGAAGTCTGCAGTATCTTTGCTAATTTATGCAAAGAATACAACATAACCATCCAAGTGTTGTACTGTTTCTGTTTTTAAGAAAGATAGCTGCTTAAACTTAAACAGAACTTTTTTAGCATGCCAGGAGCAAAGGTGTAGGTAGAGTAGTGCATTCAGTTTTTCCAGTAGTGGCACACTTTTTGTAACCCAAAAAACCCCAAAGCACACCACGCTTCTACCAATCACAAAAGTGTTAAATCCATACATGTGCTAAACTCCCCAAATGGGTGAGACAGGGGTGGCAAAAAAAAAACAAACAAAAAAAAAAAGCTACTTCGGGAGATTGCTGTTCACAGACACAGCACTTGGTGAGCAGTTCTAGCTGCTTCATCCCTTTATCCTCTCATGCAAGTGGTACTGTCTCTGCCTAACTCAAAAAAATTCAAGTCATTGTTTAAGTTTAAACTACACCATTTTCTTAAAATCCTTTGTGTTGATTCTACATTAAATTTGTGATTCATTGTGTATTTACTTCATGATTTATGTATTAATTTTATAATTCATAACTATTATCTGATCTTTTATACGAGTTACCTTAAAAACACAACAAAGACTACTTTTGCTGGAATTTTGAAATAATGATTGATCTTCATTTTATCCTAATTTCATAAACAGACATTATATGGGAACAAATGTTTAATTACTGAAGTAGAAATTTGCAAAATTAATTTGATTTGTCTACTAAATGTTTCAGGAATTTTTTCATAAATCAACATTTTCCATTTCATAAATCTGACGATGCAATTTATTGACAAATATATGTTACAAAAACAGCTTTGAAGGGTTTTTGCAAATGAGACCTAAATTAAGAATAGTCTTGGTATGTACTGTTTTATAAGGTACTGATCACCATTGTAATTGCTCTTTTCTGGGTTTACATACGTTGGTCATATGTACTCAAATCTTTTCTTTCGCTAACTGCAGTCCTGGGCATCATGTAGGGAGAGACCCTTCTCAAGTCATATGCCAGTCTTAACCTTGCCTCTGTTTTTCTCACTTTGAGACCCTTAATGTATCAATGTGAAATTCTTATTTCCATTTTTTTCAACTTTGCTTTGTTTTATCTTCATTGCCACATCTCGCTACGCTGCAGTTTTCCCTGAAACGTTTTGTTAGTATTGATTTCAGTACTACATAATAACATCACTCTTTATAAAAATCTGTCCTGGAATCCACTGCATAGTTACAAAGGTTAGAAATCTCCCTTCCATCAAAAGTTAAACTTGGACTGTTCTTTTATAACATTTGTTAATGTGAGGATTGTATTTCATATGGTATGTTAAGCATAATCAACCAAAGTTTTCTGAAGCATGCACAAATTGGCTTGATTAGCAGTATTTCTAGCAGTATTTCATACTACTCCCAATTTTAGTGCTGCAGTTAAACTAATTAAATAAACGCTGAATAAACGGCTAATATCCCAGTATAATGTACTTCCCATTTTACTAATGGGGACAGTAGTGCCCTGTACCTCACTAATGTGATTAAACATGATAATGTATTGACAAAATGTTTTAATAGCACATTTTTGCTGATTACAGTCTAAAGTGGTAAGTTTTATCAACCGTCCTTTCATTTGAAAAAATACAATACTTTCTTTCAGTGACCATTTTGATTGTGACAACCAAGTTCATTGCTTGGGTTCCTGCTCCCTTCAGGCTGTTGCTGATGCACCTGGGCAAAGTACTTTTTTAAACTAGTTCCATCAAGACTGATCAAGTTTGCAGACTTTTGATTTACTGCCCCCTGCTGTCAGTCATATTGTGTGCAGATGATCTTCCACATAGGCACGTTATAGAGTAATGTGTTTGGCTCCTTCTGAACTCTTCATTTACATAGGGTTTTGTTACTAGGCATTTCTCCATTGCTGTCATTAAATCTGTTGATGGCATCACCATCATTGGCCTAATCATCAACAAGATAGTTTATAGAGAAGGGATTTCTTTTGTTACACAGTAGTTCTAGGACAGCAGTCTCTTCATTAATGTAATCAATCCTAGGAGCTAGTCATGTATGTAAACCTGTCAGGCTTTTCCCATCTATATTTGCCAGGATGGTATATACAATTTACCACGGACAAATAATGTGTTGCACAACTCCAGTATAGATTGTATTTTACATGTGGAACATAAATCAGTGCTGCATACTGTAGCAATGAACATTCCAATTCTCACCAAATTAATTTGAGGTCTTAAAAAGAAATGGCTCTTTGAGTCACTGCTTTATTCAGTTGTTGTGTTTCCTCTGTTTTCCCACCTTTACTGAAATGCCCAGTTTCACCAATGGATTTTGCTGCCCCAACACCCATGAAAAGAAAGCAGAATCAAAGATGTCTGTATTTTATAAAAGTGAAAATATTGACAAGTGTATTTTGTGACTTGAATGTTTTTTTTCACTTGATCAAGCACTTCAAGCAGTTATCTCACTGCTCATTGATAGCTAAATAACTAGGAAGTTTATGAAGAAGCATTATATTCTCTCTCACTCAACATTAGCTCACTAGTACTGCCACATGCTGAATTTTTCACATGCCACCCTTTAATGGTGCCAGAGCTGCCCTTTTGTATTGTGAGCACATCACTTCTTTTGGCTTTCTGCTGGAGTTTGGCTCAATTGCAATGTTTGCATGTTTGGGTTAATCAAAGTTTAAAAAAAAAAAACACAAATCCTCACAGGTGGCGCAGTGGTAGTGCTGCTGCTTTGCAGTAAGGAGACTGTGGACGATTGTGGGTTTGCTTCCCGGTTCCTCCCTGTGTGGATAGCGCTTTGAGTACTGAGAAAAGCGCTATATAAATGTAATGAATTATTATTATTACTTCCCAGCCCAAGCAATTAATAAAAAGAATTTGTAATTGGCTTATTGATTACTTGCAGATAAAAATAAGAAAAAATGAGACATTTTTTGTTCCAAAGGGTAATTTGTCTCAGAGATACAGTTTTGAGGAATACAAATGAATATTTGTAAATGAATATACCAATATCATTACATCCATATTAATGAGTATAGTAAATGTTTGCATTAATTTACAGCCGTAAAGAGTAGAGAAAAATAAAATTACTCTCTGGAATAGATTCTTAAGAAATGCCACAGTCTTCTATTTAGATAGGGAACATATTCTTTCCCATCTATGGATCTTGTATTGTTACTTTTCATGCAGTTGACCTAATGGCCTCTTGAGTCATCTACAGCTTCATTTCTTTGCTTCATATTTGGTAGCTGGGTGCACGCCTATAAACAAAAACTACATACTGTCACTTAGTGTTCTCCAGTGATCTCCTGGCGGGTATCTATTGCTGGTTTATTTAATTATATGCTGAGAAATTTCTGGTATCTACTCTTCTGGGGTAATCTCTTCAGACTTTCTCTATCTTACTTTCATGTGCCCTTGCCTAGTTCCCTTCTGGGCATTACACATAGTAGTGGCTGCCACCTCCCCTTTTGCCAGACTCGCTATAGAAGCTCCCTCTGCCCATTGCTGCCTTGGCAGTGCCCATCCTCCTTCCCAAATAATGATGTTGAATAGTGTAAGCTACTTTTCACATCTGTAAACACAGAGATTTATAACTGATATTCAATTTTTTATCAGATATGGATAGCTTGGAAATAATATCCCTACTATCTGCACATTATTTATAAAAGCTTGATCATTGTAATAGAAAAAAGTTTGTTTTACACTTTTAATAAAGAGTTGGTGCAACCTTTCAACAATGTGCTTGTTAAATTGCAGCACAATCTGAGCTGGACATTGGCATGGCAGGAACGCAATATAATCAACAGGCTCCACCCAATCAGACTGCACCTTGGCCAGACAGCATGCTGCCTATTGAACAGGCATCATTTACCAATCAAAACAGGTAAATAGATTTTTTTTTTAAAAAGCTACTGAATGTTTGTTAATCCTGCTGAAAATTTGACTGGTAAGAGAAAAAGCCCAGGTTGGAACACTCCATTGATGCCAGTTTAATATTTAAATATTAAACTAAATTAATACCTTGTAGTAGGTGTGGATTTTGTTTGCTTTTGTAAATAGCATGTTATAAGTGGTAAGTTTGCATAGTTCTTATAATTGAATTTAAAAAATGTTTTAATATTTCACCTACGAGTTATGCAGTTGATGGGTTAATGATGCCTTCCTTAAAGTAGCATACATCGGTATCACTGATTTGAATTGTTTACAGCTATGAGAAGTCATATCGTACACCATATGACACTATCAACAATAAGTTCAATAAGGCAAGATACAGTAAAGTCTTGTATGACCCACCACTAACAAAATTTCAACACTGTGATTATCGTAATATAACTAGTTAAAAAGTAGTTTTTGCTGTTCTTTTGGAAATTTATGTAGTCATTTGGACCTTAAAGTTTTTAATTAAGGCAGAAAGAGAAACATTGTTTTTGTAGTGTTCACTACTATAATTGTGTTATTGTTTTCATGTTTTTTTCAGCTCTCATATCTTGTTAAAAGTTGTTGTTAAAGATAGCAGAAAAACTTTGTTTTCATGACTTTATAGTGATAACCAATATTGAATTGAGTACATGTTGAAAGATGAATTTGAAAATTTCCCCATTAATACTTTTCTTAATCCTCTAGACCTCCTTTCACCAATTCCCAAGATGAGCTGATTTGTCCTCCGCCAGATGCAACAAATGATGAAGGGGCATTACTAAATCAGCTCTATTCTGTACTGAAGGATTTTGATGGCTTGGAGGAAATTGACAGAGCATTGGGAATCCCTGCATTGGTTAGCCAGGTAATCTTTAAAATTTTAATTTTAGTATCCTGTAAATTATCCCAGGCATGAGTGTGCACTCCATTCACTTATTTTAATACTGGTACATGGTAATGCATAGTGTCACATTTGAAAGCTGCAGGGGTTATCCGTTTACTGGCTCATTCAATTTTATTTTAAGTAAAGCACATGCGTACCAAAAGGAAACAAGTGATTCAGTTGAAATACTGGCTTTTGCCTTTACAAAATAATGAATAAAAACTTATTAATAATAATTGTTTTAGGCCTATGCAGAAGCACAATACTGATGCATATGTCCCTGATAAATACCAAAATGGTACTTGCTTCTATAGTTTTTATTTACATTGCCTGTAAAAAGTATTCACCCCCTTAGAAGTTTAACATTTTATTATTATACCACATTTAATCAAAATAGATTTAATTTGGCTTTTTGACATTAATCAACAGAAAAACACTCTTGAATGTCAAAGTATCACATATCTCTGCAAAGTCATCTAGATTAATTACAAATCAACATTACTAGGTGCACCTTTGGTAGCATTTACAGTCTTCAGTCTGTGTGGATAGTTTTGTCTTAGCTTTGCACACTTACACATACTGAAGTATTTCTCCATCCATTTTTGCATAACAGCTCAAGCTCTATCAGGTTGCAAGGGGAATGTAAATAAGAAACTTTTCTTAAGTCCACCTACAAATTCTCAGTTGAATTGAGAACTGGGCTCTGACTTAACCACTCCAGGACATAAATATTGTTTAAAGCCCATTCCTATATAGATTCAGTTTTATGCATGGGGTCTTTGTCTTGCTAGAAAACAAATCTTCTTCCAAGGTGTAAGTTTCTTGCCATCAGTCCCGGTATGCAGACCCTTCTGTCATCAACCACGTGTTTTAAAAATTTTGTAACTGCATGCCCCTGTGCATAAGCCTTAGACAAGAAATAATGCACTTGTTTGAGAAACAGTTGTGTGAAGTGTACCCTGCATGTACACAATCCAGTATTTACACATAGCGATAGCCAGATGTCCCTAGATTCATGGCGAGAAATTGCCCAGACCCTGGGTGAAAATGAAAGTTTTTATCCCAGGCACAAATGGATATATCTGCACAATCGATATATAAAGGCAAAGAAATAAACAAAGGGAAATAGAGGGAGTTTATTCAACTGCAGTGTCACTCAGTGCTGTGCATCAAACACTTGATCTATAAACAGACCAGGGTGTGTGTCAGCTGTGCGTGATCATGTCTGTAGCTGCCTATGCCCAAGTCTAAATGGGCCTTTAGTCATCATCTTGTATGATCACTTAGTTTTTGGGAGTGACATGCTTTAGGGATATTTACAAGTGTGCTGTACACTTTACATTTTCCAGTGACTAAATTAACTGAACTCCAAGGGATATTCAGTGGCATGGATATTTTCTTGTATCCATCCCCAAACTTTTACTTTTCAATCAGCTTTTCACTGAGTTGCTTGGAGTGATCTTTTGTATTTATTGTGTAAGTCAGTTCAAGATACTGATTCACCACAAGATAGACCTTCCAGATACAGATACATTTATGCTAAAATCTATTGAAACCTCTTGATTACAAAAAGGTGACTCAATTTAACTAAGTATGGAACTTAAACCATTGACTGCCTGTGGCACACTAGGCTATTCTTTTATTGTATTTCTGAAGTGACAATGATAGATTTGGCTATGTAGATCTATGAAGAAGATTACTTGTCTTCTATTTTATGTATTATATTTACCCCATTTTTTGACACCGATTTGCACTCTCAACCTTCCTGGAAGGGTAGGTCTCTCTATTGCTTTTCCCAAGGTTTCTGCCGTTTTTTTCTGTACAAGTTGTTGTCGTCGTCTTAGGGAGTCCAGGCTGAATGGCTGTCAAAAACAAGAACTGTTAAAGCATTTCTTGTGTGCTTTTGGGCTATATAAGAAATAAATTGTTATTGGCTAAACTGTACCATATGTTTTATTATATCAGACTGGAATAGTTTAATTGTGTCTTCTTTATATATGTCTCTTAAGCGTATCAGTACCTTTCTTTTCCCAAAAATATGCTGTATATTTTAGTGAGGAAAAAACATGGAAGCAGTGATTCTTTAAACGTAGCCTTGAAGATTGTAGTTTCTTTGATAATTTATTTACTTTGACTGTAATATTTGATCATTTTCAGTAAGTAAAATTTGGTGGGGGGTATTAGTATGTATTTATTTACCTTTTTGTATTGTCTTTACAGAGCCAGGCAGTGGATCCTGAACAGTTTCCTATCCAGGACACTGGTATAATTCTTGATCAGAAACCTCCTATCTACAGTCAGCAGTATGCAGCTCCTGCTCCCATGACCCAGGGGAATTATGCTCAAATGCAGGATGCAGGTTTTCACCCTCTTGCTGCGCAGATGGGACAGAGACCTGGTTATCCAATGTTGCGTCTCCCTGCAAGGCCTGGGTTGCGGCCTGCTGGCATGGTACCAAGTCAGCCTAATCAGCTAAGGCTTCAGCTTCAACACAGGTTACAAGCGCAACAGGTATTAAGTTCCTACTTGCACTTAAACTAGACATAATGTAAAAAAAATGAATGAATAATTAACACATGCAGCATTTTCAAATGAAACATATGTGTGTTACGTGTTTTTCTCCACCTAGTAGTGTGCAGTATATCACTATAAATGAGACACTGGTAGGAGTTCATATTATCATTTTAAGCATATTATCATTTTAAGCCTCCTTTGTTACCTGCTACAAAAGACAGTGCATAATGGAGAGTGGCTTCTTCTTACCTTCTGACACAGCCAGCACATTTTGCAATGTACAACCAGATCCCTCCTAGCAATCATAAAAGTTTCAGATGCATCTTCAAACTTTGAAGAGGACCCCCCCTTCCCTCACGCTCGTCACCCCGCCATGTCATGTTCCCCAAAATTATTTTTAGATTTGATTATATCTTTGAACTTTGAAGAGGGCCCTTCACTGTGATTACAACTGTTCGACTTATGGTCCTCTACCATGTTTCGTTGGCAAACAACAGTTTTTGCCACTCCAACTGCGTATGCCGTGACTCATGCAGCTCAATTTAATTTTATTACCTTCTGCGGTTTTGACTATGTTCAGTTACATTTGTCTTACAATTACAAGAAAAACTGTAATATCATTACAGAAATGGTATTGAAGTATGAGGGAGGAAAGAACGTGAATGTGATCGCATGTGACTTTGTTATCCCATTGTAACCAGTATTAACTACACACACTGACTGCTGATCTCTGGTTTTGAATCAAGTTAACTTCTGAAGCTTCTGCATTGTTACTCGTGATTTTCTGCTTTGTACAAACCACCACGAAGGGGTAATTAAACCACACTAAACTCCTTTATCTGTTAATATTTATTTTTAACCTGCTGAAATGTTAAAACAGAAAACACATGAGTGCTCAAACACTGCTGGTACAATTCAGTTCCTCCTGTCACAGTTAACACAATGAACACTGGCTCACACTGATGACGTAACATAACACATACAAAGAAATGATTCATGAAGCTGTTAATGGTTTGGCACCTATGTGAGCAACAGAATTAACAAAACAAAATAATAAATTAAAAAAATAATTTGCAAAAAAACATAGAAAATGTATACAATGTGCTAAGAATGATGATAAAAAAGGATATAAAACAATATGACTTAATAAATCAGGTTTGAATACATGTACTGGTCCATCTTACCACCCCAATTCCATAAAAGTTGGAATGTTATGTAAAATTTAAATAAAAACAATGCAATGATTTGCAAATCTGAAAAACCCATATTTTATTCACAGTAGAACACAGAAAACATATCAAATGTTGAAAGTGGGACATTTTACCATTTCATGAAAATATTTAGCTCATTTTGAATTTGATGGCAGCAACACGTCACAAAAGTTGGGACGGAGGAAACAAAAGGCGGAAAAAGTAAGTGGTACTAAGAAGAAACAGCTGGAGGAACATTTTGCTACTAATTAGGTTAATTGGCAACAGGTGAGTAACATGATTGGGTATGAAAATAGCATCTTACAGAGGCAGAGTTTCTCCGAAGTAAAGATGGGCAGAGGTTCACCAATCTACAAAACTGCATGTACAAATTGTGGACCAATTTCAGAATGTTTCCCAATGTACAATTTGAAGACATTGAATATTTCATCAGCTACAGTACATAATATCATCAGAAGATTCCAAAAATCTGGAGAAATCTTTGTGTGCATGGGCGAAGGCCAAAAATCAGTATCTGATGCCTGTGATCTTCAGGCCCTCAGGCAACACTGCATTAAAAACTGGCCTGATTCTGTCTTAGAAATCAATGCATGGGCTCAGGAACACTTCCAGAAATCATTATCTGTTAACAGAGTTGGCTGTGCCATCCACAAATGCAGGTTAAAGCTTTATCTTGGCAAAGAAGCAGCCATATGTGAACATGATTCAGAAATGCCACAGTCTTTTCAGGGCCAAAGCTCATTTAAAATGGACTGAGGCAAATTGGGAAAACTGTTCTGTTCATAGCCAAATCCAAAATTTGAAATTCTTTTTGGAAAACATGAACACCACATTCTCCAGATTGAAGAGGAGAAGGACCATCTGGTTTGTTATCAGCGTTCAGTCCAAACGCCTGCATCTCTGATGTTATGTGGGTGCATTAGTGCTCATGGAATTGGCAGCTTGCACATCTGGAAAGGTGCCATCAATGCTGAAAGGTATATACAGTAATCCCTCCTCCATCGCGGGGGTTGCGTTCCAGAGCCACCCGCGAAATAAGAAAATCCGCGAAGTAGAAACCATATGTTTATATGGTTATTTTTATATTGTCATGCTTGGGTCACAGATTTGCGCAGAAACACAGGAGGTTGTAGAGAGACAGGAACGTTATTCAAACACTGCAAACAAACGTTTGTCTCTTTTTCAAAAGTTTAAACTGTGCTCCATGACAAGACAGAGATGACAGTTCCATCTCACAATTAAAAGAATGCAAACATATCTTCCTCTTCAAAGGAGCAAACAAATCAATAGGGCTGTTTGGCTTTTAAGTATGCGAAGCACCGCGGCACAAAGCTGTTGAAGGCGGCAGCTCACACCCCCTCCGTCAGGAGCAGAGAGATAGAGAGAGACAGAAAAAAAAATCAATACGTGCCCTTCGTGCTTTTAAGTATGCGAAGCACCGTTCAGCATGTTGTTTCAGGAGCTGCACAAAAGATAGCAATGTGAAGATAATCTTTCAGCATTTTTAGACGAGCGTCCGTATCGTCTAGGTGTGCGAACAGCCCCCCTGCTCAATCCCCCTATGTCAGGATCAGAGAAAGTCAGCGCAAGAGACAGAGAAAAGTAAAGTGGGTAGCTTCTCAGCCATCTGCCAATAGCGTCCCTTGTATGAAACCAACTGAGGAAGCATGTACCAGAAATTAAAAGACCCATTGTCCTCAGAAACCCGCAAAGCAGCGAAAAATCCGCGATATATATTTAAATATGCTTACATATAAAATCCGCGATGGAGTGAAGCCGCGAAAGGCGAAGCGCGATATAGCGAGGGATTACTGTACAGGTTTTAGAGTAACATATGCTCCCATTTAGATGACGTCTTTTTCAGGGAATGCCTTGCATATCTCAGCAAGACAATGCTTAGCTCCGTATTGCATCTGTTCTAGTGTCATGGCTTCATAGTAGACGAACTGGCCTGCCTGCAGTCTAGACCTTTCGCCAATTGAAAACATTTGGCACATCATGAAACGTAAAATACGTCAAAGATGACCCAGGACTATTGAGTAGCTAGAATCCTATATCAGACAAGAATGGTACAGCATTCCTCTCCCAAAAGTCCAGCAACTGTTCATCATCGCCCTGTCCCAACTTTTTTGAGATGTGTTGCTGCCTTCAAATTTAAAATGACCTTAATCTTTTCTTAAAATTGTACATTTTCTCAGTTTAAACATTTGATATGTTTTCTGTTTTATTCTGAATAAAATCTGAGATTATAAGATTTGCAAATCATTGCATTCTGTTTTTATTTACATTTTACTCAGCGTCCCAACTTTTTAGGAATTGGGGTTGTATGTCCAGATGGACTTACGACCAGTCCGTTAGAACCGAACATGGTCATGAGTGGAAGACTACCGGTATAAATAAGCAGGCAACAGTAAGCATTGTTTGTTATATCTTCTGATCCATGTATATTGAAGTGCTGTATATTTTCAAAGTTAGAAAGAATAGGAGATGTTTTGATCCATACAATTAATGATATTTCTTAATCAGAACATCTTTTTAAGAAATTGTCCACTGACATTAATTTCTGTAGAAAGAGGATTTTGAGTATTCAAATCTAGTAAGGCTTGCTGGTTTTTGTTCAATGTGGAACCAAAGAAATTTGGAAATTTGTTTTGTTGTTTTTTTTCTTTATAGTGTATGCAATACACACATTTTTTAAGATTCTGTATTTTTTTAATGGTATGCGCCATATATTTTATTTTTGCTTATTTTTTATTTTACACAATAAAGATATACTTTGAATATAATTTTTAACAGCTAACTCAAGCAATTCTTTTAAAAACAACTTAAAGCTTACATTTGTTCTGGAAAGCATTTAATTTACCTTGACATTCTGACCCTTCTTTCAGTTTACATCTCTGTCCAGGTGAACAGAATGATTTTCATTTGTATCACAAATTTAAGGGTTTTCTTGTAACATTTATATTTTTGTGTTTTATTGTGGCTTCATTGTCTGTTATTCTAATTCAAAGTTTAGCATTTGCTGTATTTATCTTCATTTTTATTTTGTCATTTTATATCTAATGTTGTGTATCTAGTAGTAGTGTGACGAGATCTCGTGGTACGAGATCTCACGAGATCAGATTTGTCTTGTGAGATGCGTCTGGTTTTACTCGCACGGTGGTCCCGACCCTCTACAGGGAGTGCAAGGTAAACGTTGTACAGGCTCTGAAAGAGGCAGAAACCATCGCCATAACTACTGACGGTTGGACTTCTAGGTGTACACAGAGCTATATCACAATTACAGCCCACATTATCAACAGTAATTAGGAAATGGTACATTTTGTACTGCAGACGCGCCCACTTTTTGAATCACACACAGGGGCAAACGTCGCTGAAGTTTTACAAGAAGCTGTCACACAATGGGGTCTTAAAAAGCCAAACCATTGCATCGCTATTGTAACAGACAATGCGCGTAATATGGATGTGGCTGTGCGCGAGGCAGGATTTGAGCCGCACATCAAATGCTTCGCGCACACAATAAATCTCGCTACACAGGCTGGCCTCGGTGTTGCGCGTGTCGCTCGTTTGCTCGGGCGGGTGAGACGTGTAACTGCTTTTTTTCACCGGATTTCGACAGCTGCCGCGGTACTGACGTCTAAGCAGAAGCTGCTACAACTGCCACCGCACAAATTAATAATGGACGTCACCACGCGATGGAATTCATCATTGGATATGCTGGTTCATTACCTGGAGCAGCAGGCTGCTATAGCAGCAGCGCTCACCAGCCCAGAAATAAGACAAAATGCCCGAAACATTGACATACTGGATACCTGCAACATTGTCAATGCCGAATTTCTTGTGAAAAAATGTAGACATGCTTATATTCTTAAAAAAGAACATGACCATATCTTAGGCTGTTCTGTATAAGTCATTACCTAGGTCTTAGCTCTTTTTCCATGCTTAAGAAAATTTTGTTCATTGTTTTTTAAGACAGCACTACTTTGATAGTTACACTAATTATGGTTAATTGCACGTAAAGGGATATTTGTGTTGTTTATTATTTATTTTTATTTATACTATTTAATTTTATTGTGCAATTAATTGCCTGTCAGTTTGTGGCAAAATATTTTGCAGTGTTTACATGTTATTACTGCATATCATTCATCAAAATAGAAGTTTTATTTCATAAAGTTGATTTCAAAATGGACATGCATTTTTTGCATTTTGTGTTTTTCAGTTAAATAAAAGGCTATTTTTGCTATATATTTAAACATTGAGGATTTCTTTAAAAAAAATGTCAAAAAGTCTCGTCTCGTTCTCGTGAACCCAGTCTCGTGTCTCGTCTCGTCTCGTGGGAAAAGCACCCCTAGTATCTAGTCTATTTTCTGCTTTTTCCCTGTTCATTCTTTAAAGTGCTTGAAGCACTTTGAGCATGGGAAAGGTGTAATATAAATTTTTATTCTAATTTATTTAAATAGTCTTTATGAAAAGAAACATCACAGTAGAACTACCTACTGTTCACCTTTGAAATTGGGCCAACAAATGCCTTAACTGAATTCATTCTGAAAAGTATATGCACAGAGATTATACTGTGATATAAATCTTAACCATGATGATTTTTTAAATTGTCTTAATATAAAATTTTGTCCACACTACCACCCATAGTTTCACCAATATATATTAATCAGCTCTTCCTGCATTTATAAAAAATTTCAGTTTACAGCACACAAATCTGCACCTAGCTACCACTAAAGTCAGCTTTTCTAAGTTTTTAGTGTAACTACAATAATACTCACATTGTCATGCTTAACGAGTGCAGTTGTTGATCCCATCACTTGAGAATGTCAGATGTTATAACGAGAAAGAGCAGAATCTTTAAAATTAAACATCTGTGTTACGACTTTCCAGCAATGTTTCACATTTTCAAAGTATTGCAAGCTCATTCCATTTTTTAACAGCCAATAATGTCCTCCCTGATGGACCAATGATCACATACTTGTAAAACTGTTGCAAGAAGTTCAACCGTGAAGTCGGCCTATTCATACACCCACCCCCCCCCACCCCCAGTTATTTATCCCCCCTCATTCATGGTACGTAAAACTGGTGACATCATTTGGATGAGTCTCAATATTGTCTTTCAGGTGCAAAACAATAGTGTTTTATTGCAAGTTGCTGCATTATAAGCATTGTATTTCAAGGTGAACTCTTATTAGTGGTCAACTTTGATGCACGTGCAACACTGCCCCTACACCTCAAACAAAATTTAACCTGTTGGATTTTGTTTGGGCGAATAACAGACTGCTTGGTCCGAGTCTCTGAGCATGTCTGACTGCACTGGGTATGTCAGACTACACGGCCTGGTGGTAATAGTAGCACGTCATGACTACCTTCAAGTCACTAAGATTATGAAAATAAAGTCTGTGCTTTAAAAATCACTGGAAAAGTTGTGTGGTGTAGACAGTGCCTTTAGGATGTCTTGATTATTTCATGTTGTTAGTCAGGAGAACTAAAATTAGTTGGTCAAGATGCTAAGATTTGCATTGGGTGTGATGAGAATGGACAGGATTTGAAATGAGTACATTAGAGGGTCAGCTCAGGTTGGACGGTTAGGAGACGAAAGTCAGAGAAGCGAGATTGCGTTTGTTTGGACATGTGCAGAGGAGAGATGCTGGGTATATTGGGAGAAGGATGTTAAGGGTAGAGCTGCCAGGCAAGAGGAAAAGAGGAAGGCTTAAGAGAAGATTTATGAATGTGGTGAGAGAGGACATACAGTGGACCCTTGACTTACGAACTCAATTCGTTCGCGAGGGCTGGTTGTAACTCAAGTTGGTTGTAAGTCAAGACTATTTTTCCCATAAGAAATAATGGAAATACCCATAATGCGTTCCGAACCTCCCACTGCAACACTTACTTAACCTTTTCATAATAAAAAAATGTTGTATAATGTGCATAATTTACCAAAACACCAATAATTTTTCTAATGTACTAACCAAAAAGTAATAAAAAGTGCCTAGCCTACCAGAAACAACAATTTCATACTGTACTCACCATTTAATTTGACATCTTTGGGCTGCAGGAAGGGAGGAGGATGATAACGAAACTGAAGGCTTTTTAAAGGCTTTCTTTAACTTGCGCTCAGGCATTTGCAATCATTGCAATAGCTTCTTTTGCGTTAATTTTAATCTCCTCCTGCCTACAAGTTATTCTGACGAGAATTTTTCTCAGCATTTCCTTGCGATGATACAAGGAACTGTTTCTGAACTCTTCTGAGACCCCCCACTCCCCACTCAATGGGAACGACATGCTGAAGTGCGTGCTGAAGTGTGTGCTGAAGTGCGTCCTGAAGCGCGATTGCCGTGACTGTGGAAGCTTGCTTGTCCATTGCCGGGCATGAATATCACATGCACATCACCCATCGATATCTTTTCTGTTTGCTTTGGCTGAGAGACTCAGCACAGCTTTAAGCCGGCTGTTGCCCCAGCAACAGGTAAACAGTCTTCCATACGGAGTTTGGACTTTGGCATGTCTTCTAATTGGGGGTGGTCCCAAGAGAGTTTACAAACCTGACATTTTATTGAATGAGTGCCGCATTAATAGGAATGTTTCTGTTTGTTTACAGTCGCGCAAGCGGATACACGTGACCGCATTCAGGTCGTAACGCAAGATGTTGGTCGTAAATCAAAATAAAAATTTTGGTCGTAAATCAAGTTGTTCGCATGTCAAGCCGGTCGTATATCAAGGGTCGACTGTACAGGTGATGGGTGTAATAGAGCAAGAGGCAGAGGACAGGAAGATATGGAAAAAGATGATCAACTGTGGCAATCCCTAACGGGAGCAGCCGAATGAAGATGAAAAAGTTTTTTTCAAGAGAACCAACAATGTTAAACTTAAGTGTTTGTTTAAAACTTTCATCACCAGTAAATTAATTTTTAATAAAACCTTACTCCATGATCATATTATGCATTACATTAATCTCATTTGAAAGCTTTAAAAATTATGAACACTGACTTTGTGCAAAATCTCTAACATTATACCAATATACAGTATATTTCCATTTTGTAATTTCATAATGCAGTTTATGCATTTACTTTATTCCATTCTGTTTTTCTTGCTCCTTTTGTTAATTTTTTTTCCCTTTTTTCAAAGAATCGTCAACCATTGATGAGCCAAATGAACAGTGTTACCAATATAAACCTACCTCTAAGGACAAACATACCACCCCAGGTCTGTATGCATTATGTAATGAATTAATTATGTAACTTAAGTATAGGTAAATGAAGTCAGGAATCACATAGATAAATGTTGGTACAGGTGCGTAATGTAAACACAATAAGCCATGAATATGAATGAGTATTTGTTTCAATGGTAACTAATCCATGAAATATTGCAGCCAAGCTATTATGCTCACTGATGGTTTGTTTTTCATCAGAAGGAATAACTTAAAAACGGTTTTACTAATTTTTGCTTTGGTATCCGATGCTTCAATTTTTTTCCGTATCTTCTGGTAACCAAATGGCAGATGTTGACTTTGTTAAATTAAACTGAAAAGCCCTCTTTTTGAGACATTTTTTTGCCCAGCTGTAAAAATGTTGTTTAGTTTTGTTGTTGATTAAGTGATAGGTACTTGAAATTTTCAACATCTAACAGTTGATGTGGTAGACTGACTGTCATTGGCCAAGTATTTTCTTTGTACTTATGTTGAATTCAGCTATTTTATCATGTCTCTCAGGGATCCATCAATGCTCAGATGCTGGCTCAAAGACAGAGGGAACTATTGAGTCAACATCTTCGCCAGCGACAGTTGGAACAGCAAAGGCAGCAAAGAACCATGATGATGCGTGGACCAGGTCTCAACCCACCAAACAATATGACTGCAACCGCAGGTTCTGGTGGAATGCTGGGGACCATGAACAATCCACGGCTTCCTCAGGCAAACTCTCAGCAATTCCAATATACATCAAACTACGGTACTGGACTTACATCCCCACCACCCTCCACAAGTCCTTTCTCCCCAATGTCCCCCAGTCAACCCGGTTCACAGCTCCTCTCTCACAGCTCCTTGCATGGCCCCCAGATGAGTCTGGCTAACCAGGGAATGATGGGAAACATGGGAGGACAGTTTGGGCCTGTAATGAGTCCCCAAATGCAGCACAATGCCTTCCAGTTTCCCACCTCAGGTACTGCCTTTCTTGGAGAGCTTTCTTTATTTCTTTTATTTATTTGCTTTGTTTCAACATTGATGAATGACACTAGTATACAGGCTTAGTTTGCAACACTTGGTTATAATATGATAGGTTGTGTTCCATTTTATGAAATAATACATTTTTACACCTGTACTGAACATAAAGTGATTTACATTTGACTTCACACCTGTCCACGTGTGGAAGGAGGAAAAACTTTACTTCATGACATTCTTTGTAAAGGATTAAATATTAAACACAAATTTTAACCTAAAAATAAAATGACCTTATCTACCTGTAACATAGTAAAATGGTGATAAGAATGACCATTAGTGACACATTAAGTCCAGTGAAAGATTTCTCATAGTAAATATCTAGTGATTGTTCAGTATAGGATAGGCAGAATACTTTTCTTATTTAATAAACAATACATTTCTCCTTTTTTCAGATGAATTTTTGCCAGATTGGGCCCAATCAGGATATTCACTCAAAATCATAAAATTGATAAGCCTGTATAGAATGCTAGCCCACGTCATTCATGTACTTATCTTTTTTTTTTGTCTGACTAAACAAGTGGCTGTAAAGCTTACTATTTAAACATGCCTGTATGCATTTTCTCTGATATGCCTTGATTCTTCCTTTCCTCAGCAATGCCACTAATTTGCATGTGATGTTTTGCTTGACATTTTGCTCACATAACAAATTCCAGGTCTGCCTCATATATGTAAGATATCCTGTTATTTTATAGTGACTTGCCTGGTCTTTCAACAAACTGGAATTGGAATATGATTTTTTAAAATGGAAGGGAGTTATCAACCTGGGGAGGAGGTATAAGCAGTTGATCATCTACTGATCAATAAAATAAAATGTGCTTTTTTTTATTAATGCATGTTCATCCGCTGAAAGTGGTCAAAATGGTGTTTGTTTTAGTGTAGATTTTTTTCCTCGTCACTTAGTCTTGTAAGCAACTCAGTCTAAAAAGCTGCAGTATTCATTGTAAAAATGTAATGTTGTTTTCTTCTGAAATTGAATTAAATGAGCAGTGTATCCAGGGCCATTTTTATTTAACGTGTTTATACCTAAAGATATTTTATGACCAGGTTAATGGACTTCTTACACTTTTTTTTTTTAATTGATTTTGTAAATTGCATTAATAATATATTGGTGGGAGATTTTCTCAAAGCAACTGACCCAGTAATGCAGGTTCTGGACAACAGTATTCATATTTTTGATCCCAGTACATTTTGGAATACAGTAATCCCTCCTCCATCGCGGGGGTTGCGTTCCAGAGCCACCCGCGAAATAAGAAAATCCGCGAAGTAGAAACCATATGTTTATATGGTTATTTTTATATTGTCATGCTTGGGTCACAGATTTGCGAAGAAACACAGGAGGTTGTAGAGAGACAGGAACGTTATTCAAACACTGCAAACAAACATTTGTCTCTTTTTCAAAAGTTTAAACTGTGCTCCATGACAAGACAGAGATGACAGTTCTGTCTCACAATTAAAAGAATGCAAACATATCTTCCTCTTCAAAGGAAACAGAGAGGAAAGCAAACAAATCAATAGGGCTGTTTGGCTTAAGTATGTGAAGCACCTCCGGTACAAAGCTGTTGAAGGCGGCAGCTCACACCCCCTCCGTCAGGAGCAGAGAGAGAGAAAAACAAAGTCAAAAATCAATACGTGCCCTTTGAGCTTTTAAGTATGCGAAGCACCGTGCAGCATATACTTAAAAGCTGCACACAGAAGGTAGCAACGTGAAGATAATCTTTCAGCATTTTTAGACGAGCGTCCGTATCGTCTAGGTGTGCGAACAGCCCCCCTGCTCACACCCCCTACGTCAGGATCACAGATAGTCAGCGCAAGAGAGAAAGAGAAAGAAAAGTAAGTTGGGTAGCTTCTCAGCCATCTGCCAATAGCGTCCCTTGTATGAAATCAACTGGGCAAACCAACTGAGGAAGCATGTACCAGAAGTTAAAAGACCCATTGTCCTCAGAAATCCACGAACCAGCAAAAAATCCGCGATATATATTTAAATATGCTTACATATAAAATCCGCGATAGAGTGAAGCCGCGAAAGGCGAAGCGCGATATAGCGAGGGATCACTGTAGTTGAATCAGACTATATGTTGATTAAATTTATGAGGAATGTATTTTATCAGTAGTTAAATCACTCATTATTTAAAATTGTGAATGAATTAACACCACCTCAGAATTTCTAGAGTTGTATTCATTTGGGGGAAAAAGAACTGGTAAAGGTTTGAGATTCTTTCGATATCTCTATTATTGATAGGTAGTAGAAATTGAAGGGAAGCTAGGAAAGTAGACCACATTTCTTTTGGCAAAGTCTTCAACTTGCATGTACTTAAATAAATTATGTTAAGTTTAGTAGAATTGTCACAAGTTTAGTAGAATTGTCACTGTCCACAGCCATAAGACAGACTGAAGTGCTTTGAAAGGTTAAGATGGTGCTAGGGTTATTTAGAATGCTGTCAACAGAGCTAAATATAAAGCATTTGTGAGGCCCTATCTGTGTTGTGTGTAGTTATCTTCACCATTTTAATAACAATCTTTGTCTTCATTAAAGAAAAATCAAGACAAGAGAGACTAGAATAATTCCAGGACTCAAGTGAATGAGCTGCTTCATTTAAACAAACAGTAATTGTTAATAAACCAATACGCTGTATTTCAAACGTTTCTTGGTAGCATTGCAGGAAGTAGCCTTGGACACCATTTTCAATATTCTTTTAAAGTAGGGTGATCAAAAATCATTCTCATTTAAATTTTGAATTATATAACTAATGGAAAATTCAAACTATTTTGATTTAGTTATTTCAGTGGATACGATGTACATTTGATTGTCCTCCTGTAGTGATCAGTATACAGTAAATGTAACTTGAAAAGATTAATTACTGAAAAGACTGTTAAGTTCGTTATCTTGTATAATGAAACTATAAAGGCACCAATTCTGTTTGTTTCTTTCTAATGCCAGTATAATCTTCAGAACATTTATAATAACTATAAGGAATTCTACAACATAAGAACATATTAACGTCCATCATATCTGTAGTACATTTACCTGTCTGTGCAACCATTTTCAAGCAGGTTCCTGCCTTGTCCATGATAAGGTAGGCTCCAATCTCCATGACCTTATAGTGCGCTATAGTGGCATCAAGATATAAGAATTTTTGTATTTGGTACCAATACCAGTGAAATATTAAGATACTCGAGACCTTTGAATACCACTGCAAAAACAGAAATCCTATTTGGTGGCTTGTCCTTAAAGTACCTCCATTTATTGGATGTTAAGAAATATCAAAGTACAATGCAAGGCTTGAATTTTTGTGTGTGACAACAAATGGGTTTTATAATCTTGGGAATTTAAATGTAGGATTAGGATTTATAAAGAATGGCATCGTCATGAAATACTTCATTTATCTTAGCATTTTCTCATTCAAAATTTATTTTAACATTTTCCATCCATTAGCTGAAAAATACTGTTTAAAATCTGTATTAAACATAAAAATTCCAAAATTATTGTATACTAGCCATGGTACCTGTCAAGACAGGTAATAGAATAATTTAAACATATTTGCTCTCTCTTGTCTTACATTTACTTTCAATGCCTTTCCTGTGTATGAATCCCTCTTTACTGGTGCCCTGTTTCTTGAGCACATTCCCGTATCTCCTATATGGTTTTCTATTTTCCTTCATTGAAGGTGACACTCCCAGCGTTCACCTTTACCACCTTTACTTCTCCTCCTCCTCGTGTGTCTCACACTCACACTTCAACTTTTGTTGCATCACTAAAGCCAAACTGACCAATCAGAAAAATCTTGTTTTTTTATTATATAGTAGATGTACTGCTGAATTTGTGAATTCCAAGATACAGTAATTGAAGATATTTCCTTTTAAACCAACTCTTTAAAACTGTTTTTGTAACAACATGCTTTTAAAACACGGTTTATCAGGGAACCACTCTTTTAAGTTTGGAACATTTGCTTTTGTAAAATTTTATATTTGAATCACTAGCTGGTTAAAAATATTGCTAAAGAGTAATATTTAACATGCAATTCAAATTAATTCTAATTTCAAATGTCACAAACTCATGGTGCTTTAATTTTATAAATCTGTCACTTTTTTTATTTTTATTTTTTTTTAATTTGTCCCAACTTTAAAGTATCTTGAGTGAAATAAAAATAATTAGTCATCTTGCAGTCCCACATGGTCAGAGTATCAACTTTCTCATTACCACTGATACTGTAAAAAATCTAGTAAAATACCAAATTAATACCAAAGTATTGGTTTTTGAGACATCTGTAGTAGGCTAAGCGAGTTAAAGAAATACATGGACCTTCAGTAAAGACCATGTCTTAGGCCCATTAAAGGCTTCTAAAATAAACGGTAGATTTCCATGAACATTTTGACCATTTCAATAAGCCACTTATTAAAGTGATGTACTTTTGCAAGTGGTGGCCCTGAACTAAAAATAGCAACACAGATTGCCTAGCAGTGGTTCCCAAACTCAATCCTGGGGACCCCCTGTGGCTGCAGGTTTTTGTTCCAACCAGTTTCACAATCGGTGATAATAATCGACAACAACTGATCTCATTTAATTAGCTGGTCTTTTTTACTATTCTCTTATTCTGCATTCAGAAAAACACAACAGTATGGTTTTTTACATTTAAGACATTTAGAAATATTTCAGTTTTTTCTAAATCTATACAGTAAATGCTTCTCTCTTTTGTTGTTTTCCTAGTATTTTCCCCTTTTCCTGTGTAGTTTGCTCCCTTCATTTAACCCTAATAGTGACAATTAACAACCAGGATGTTGAAAGCAGCGACAACTTCAGTGTCAGACCTGCTAATTAGTAAATAATCAATTAAATAACCAGAACACCTGGAAAAGCAGAATGAGAATTAGATTGAAAATACTGTTAACAATTTAAAAAAAAACTACATATTCCCTATATAACTACTTATTATATTTTAATAAAAATCTATCAAACTTAGTTTTTAATTTCAGAAACAGGGACATAATGATTCACTTAATTAGGCCGAGTCCAATGAAAAACGGAAGTTGGTTGGAACAAAAATCTGTAGCCATAGTGGGTTCCCAGGACTGGGTTTGGGAACCACTGGCCGAGAGTAAACACAGTTTAAATGATGATTGTAATTTTCATCATTTTAATTGCTGCTTATGACAAAGCCTAATGTGTTCTGCTCATGGTGTACGTAGCGGAATTGGTAATGGAAGGAAAAACTAGGTGCCATTCACTGGCACACTTATTTTCAGAACAGAAGTGTCTCTATTTCAGGAGTTTTTCCAGTAATACCTAGGTATATGTTGCTCTCTGAATAATATAATATTGATTCTTGGTTAATCAACTAAACTAAAGATACTGAACATGATTTGGTAATCAAAAATTAAGTAACACATTATGAAATTGCCAGAAAAGTTCAATTTATTCTAGTTCATTAAAAAATACAACAGTAAAACAAATTGATGATATGTGAAAGAAGAATACAGTGTTAGGTGTATGACTCATTTCAATGGTTGAATGAGAACCCTGCATCTATTATTGTCCATGTGTCCAATACTACCTGTCATTACTAGAAGTTTAACAAAAATTCATCTTTTTCAAATTCTGAAAGTTTATCCACATGCTTCAGTAAAAAATTCATGAGCACCATTAATACTGTTGTGGGTTCCTTCCTGGTTTGTTAATGCATGCTTTTTGACCTGAGAGGAATTTCAAGATAATTGCAAAAGTTTTCAGATTTCTGAGTTAAATTCACGTTACATTTACTTGTTTATTGCTGTGTTAGTGAGTAAGTAACTACTTCAATTCATATACAGCCTAAATAATTACTGTTCATATTTGTTGCCTAGCATAACAGTATAACATAAGAGATACAGTACTGTTGTAATAGTAGTAATATTGCACCAGTTACCCGTTTCTTCCTTCCAGGGATAAATCCACAACCCGACGCAGGGTTTGGTGGAGCTACAACTCCTCAAAGCCCATTGATGTCACCAAGGATGAGTCATGCACAGAGCCCCATGATGCAGCAGTCCCAGGCAAATACAACATTCCAGGCGTCAACTGAGATGAACGGATGGCCACAAGGGAATATGAGTGGGAACAGGTATTTTATTAAAAGCTTACACATGCATTCTAATTTAAGAAAATGCAAAAGTCACCAGTTTTTCTCGTTATTTTTGGCATAACATATGTTAAGAAAGCTTATATTTAGACCCAGAGTTCAGCAGCAGTAGTTAATGAAATATTGAAAGATCTGCTTTGTATTTTTTCCTTTTCGAGTTGAGATTGCTCTTTTATATTCCTGCCTGCTGTATAGGTGAGATAATTTAATTATAATTAGATCTTTTAAAATGCTTCAAAACATTTTGGTGCATTTAAACAAAATGAGAAAAGCAGCTCCTGCCATTGTAATGTCTGTCTGTGTGCAAGAAACTGCCAGTGGACTGATTTTGTTGAAATTTGGTACATTTATTCCAAATAGTGTGCTCTGTTTATATTAAAAAAAAAAAAAAAAAGAAATTTTGAAAAGTTTCAATTTAAAAGAATTTTTGAATTTGTGGACTCATCTGTCTTACAACAAATAAACATTAAAGCATTACGCGACACCTTTATTACTGATTAATTTACTGTTTTAAATTTACCTTGAGAAAGATTTTTCCACTTGTAATTATTATGTAGTTTTCAATTTTGAAACATTTAAGAGCTTGGTGAACTAA